>NC_091246.1:108962272-109265303 GCF_042477335.2 Ovis canadensis
CCTGAACTGATTAAATTATATGTAGTCATCCCAGCATTTAAGCTGCTCCAAAGGAAATTGAATTCACGCTCAAAGTCAGCCATTGCATTGGCCAAGCTATTGTTCAGATGACTCCTCATTATTACTAGAAATATTGCAGCATATCCAGAATTTTGTTAAGAATCTGCAACCTGTGTATTTTAGATTTAACTTCAAGTCAAGCTGGGAATGGGAAATTTGTGAAATTAGAAGACAATGTGGCAACATGGAACTGTGTTGAAGAAATAAGTAAAATGAAGTCAGACACAATTTATACGTTTATGTATAGGTAGCAAATTTATGAAAAGAGAATAGGGATAATTTAAAACTGTTGTATTAAGTTTATAGCACTACAGGTGAAAATGCCTGTTATCATTGCATTTCATATTGTGTATTATTTTAAAATAAGCCTTTTAATAAAATTAACTTGGAGAGTAATAATGGCTCAGAAATGAGGACATCTCTTTAAGTAATACTTTACCTAAGTGAATGGAAAAACAAATCTTTAAATTTAAATGTACCAAAGAGACAAAAGAAATAAATTCTTAGGCTACTTGCGAGAAATGACAAATCTTAAAGGCATTTTTAAAAGTTGGTTAAAAACCAGTCGGTAAACGTTCTGCTAAACCATTCACAATAATGAAAATAAAACTGAATAGAATATTTCTCACACTCTTCTGTTTCCACAAACAGAGCATATATGTTTTCTGATATTCACTATTGACATTTAATAACACGGGCGATTTAAAGATATATTTAGTTTAACAATAGTCTTTATTATAAACATAGTTAACCACCATTCTTTTATAATTACATTAATTGATCTTTGCATTTTCACTGGTTTCACAAAAAGAGTTTCATTTATCTTTGCAGTTTCACTGGTTTCACAAAAAGTGGTTCTTTCACAAATAGGAATAAGCCAACTTAAAAAAAAAATAGAGATATGTGATTTAAGTACCTGACTTACTTGTGATTTTTTTTGTCTGAAAGAGATATCTTACTGTTCATGCAACAATATCAACCTTTATACTGTGTTTAGGTAAACTTGCATTTAAGATTCTCAAAGCCTTCATATTTTCTTTATCATCATCTAAACACACTTTCTCATGCCCAAGGCTGAATATTTAGTTTTGGACACAACGTCAAAACCTGCATTTTAAAGATTCAAACACTCAGACTGCAAGATTTGGGTAGAACGTTTGAATGAAAGCATTTGAACATTTTACTCCTTAGATCATTCCATTAGCTTATCTAAAGTTATTTTATTTTTTGTTTTAACGAATTTTTTTCTATTTATGTAAGTAGATCAGTCCGGATGTTCTATTCTGGTAATAAATAATTTCCAATCCCAGCGGCTACAAAAATGAATATACTCTTCCTGTGTCTTCTGCTCATTTATCACTGGTTGGCTAGAGAGTCTCTGCCTGAGGTCACTAGCACCAGTCAACATTCTGACCATTGTCAAACACTGTGTCAGACGTTAGAACAGTGGTGGGTCTCAGGCTGGAAGTTAAATGGTTTGTCTCTAAAATGACAGTTCCTTCTGCTTAGAAATCACTGGTCAGCACTAGTCACGTGGCAGGAGGGCCCGGTAAGTGCAATCTTATATACAGTGAAGCATTATAGCCGGAAGTAGTTGGGATGAACATGACCGTCTTAGTCTTCTATGTTCTTTCCATAAAAGAGGAAATAGGAAAATGGAACCTGCCTGTCGTATTACATCACATGGAAACATTGAAGAGGTTCAGCTTCTTCACAGACCAAAAAAGGAAAAATGATTGCTCATATTTAGGGCTTCTCACCTACAGAAGCATAGTTGAGATCTCATTTTTAGAACTGCAACCACACTTAAGGTATCATCAAGTTTAGTCCTTCATTTAATTGAAATTTGAGACATTTAAAGTTTTAGAGAGTTAAACAAAAATAATTTTAACAATCAAACAGGTAAAACAGTGTCCTGGGTGAAGAGTGATAGAATTATGGGGCATTTGACCCAAAGAGTTTAAAATGTTTTGAAAGATATTTATAACTCACATAGCTGGGGAGTAGAGAGCAAAGAAATGGAATCCAACACTCTTCACTTCTGATTACATAATATTTTGGAAATGCCATTCTATCACTGGCTTTTTAAGACATCTTTATATTAATCCAATCCATTAAATTATATAAATACTGTAATATTTTAAAGGGAGGTAGGCAATTACTCCATTAGATCAAACATTTTTGTGAAATATGTAATCTATTATCCACAAATACTTCTGGAAGTGAGCCATTTAATAATATGTATAAAGAAATACCTATGACAAAATTTATGACCAATTATCATTTGAATGCAGACTCTAAGAAGGCCTGGGCGACTGAACCCTGGGCTGTCTGAACCACTAGATTATACTGGTACGGGAAGGAAAGAAGTAGACATTGTGCCCCCTATATCTAATATTTCTTTATTAGTTTTGTACATTTTAATAAATACAGAGAGCTTTGCAACTTCCAGCTAATAGTATTTCTGGCTAAGATTATCACTGGGATTTCTCCTTTTAACCAAGATGGAGTAACATGGCAGGGGGTAGGGGGCTTCCCAGATGGCTCAGTGGTAAAGAATCCACCTGACAATGCAAGAGACACAGGAGTCCAGGGTTTCATCCATGAGTCTGGAAGATCCCCTGGAATAGGAAATGGCAACCCACTCCAGTATTCCTGCTTAGGAAATTCCACATCCAAAGGAAACCTGGTGGGCTACAGTCCATGGGGTCGCAAGCACAATGGAGTAACATAGATATACTTATTCTTCCACTTGACCACTTAAACAACTATATTAAAACTATGAATGGTTTTCAAGACACTGGCAAATATATATATACATATATATATATATATATATATATATATATATATATATATATATAGAGAGAGAGAGAGAGAGAGAGAGAGAGAGAGAGAGAGAAATTCTTCAGAAAGAGGAAGCAAACATTTCCCTCTGCTTATATGCCAGAGTGAAATTCTAGGCAATGCTGAAGTTAGGAGAAACTCAGGTCTACCTAGGTGATCTCCCTAAATGGTAGAGATGAAGCCAACATCCTAGAGTTATCAAAGTTTGTAAGAGTTTGCAGGAAGGAACAGTATAGAAAGAAAACCTAGGCAATCTACAGTGTCCCCTTGACTCTTCAGCAGAGTATAGATCAACACATGTGTGTAAAGACATAACCTTGAAGTGAGGAATGAAGCACCAGAAAAGATTAAAGGGATCAGTAACTCATATAGGCCATGAAATAATTCTTGTTCTCAGCAGGCATGATGAAAAAACTTGTATCTTAAGAATTGCGTAGAGTATTCGAAAAGGGGTTAGAAAGGATGGAGAATTAGTCCTAAAAACAGTTCCAGTTCAAAGAAAGCTTCAGTACAATACTTAGCAGTATCAAACTGTTTCTAAGTAGCTACATTATAACACAGGGAAAAGGCTCAGTTACACTTATAGGAAATCAAAGTATTTTATACCCTAAAAAATAAAATTCAAACATCTGACAACCAGTAAAAACTACAAACCATTCGAAGAAGCAAGAAAACAGGAACCCAAAATGAAAAAGAAAAACACTAAGCGAAATTGGCACAAATATCAAGGATGATAGAATAGGCAATGATATTAAAGTAGTTATTATAGCTGTTTCCCAAACATTCAAGAAGACAAAAGAATACTTGAACATACTGAAAGACACAGAAGATGTTAAAAAATAACCAAATATAACTTCTAGAGATTAAAACTACAGTCTCTGAGATGAAAAATACACTGGATAAAATTTAAGGCAGATTAGATATTGTGGATGAAAAGATCCATAAACTTGAAGACATGGAAAGAGGACTCTCCAAAATTAACAAAAAAGGATAAAAGAAATTCTTAACATAAAATGAATAGAGCATCAGCTGTGTGGAAAACTTCAAAAGGCCTAATATGCGTGTAATTAAAGTATCCACAAGCGAAGGTAAAGGAGACATAGGAAGTATCTGAAGACAGATTTGAAAGTTTTTGAGATTTAATGAAAACGTGAAGCACCAAATAGGTGCTTCAAATAGGCCTGTGTGTAATCTGGGCGCAAGAAACATGAAGAAAGCCACATTAGCATCTCTCATAACTCAGTTTTTAAAAGCAATGATAAAGACACAATTTTGAAAGCAACCAGAGAGACAAAGAAATAGAGAACAAACTCAGAACAAACAAAATAGAGAAGGGAAAGGGGGGATGAATTAAGAGATTGAAATTGATACACACACACACATACACACACACACTATTGATACCACACATAAAATAGATAACCAATGAAACCTACTGTGTGGCATAGTGAACTCTACTCAGTGCTCTGAGATGACTTGAATGGGAAGGAAATCCAAAAAAGCAGGGGATATATGTCTACATATAGCTGATTCAGTTTGCTATACAGTAGAAACTAACACGATACTGGAAAGCAACTGCAGCCCAATAGAAATTACATTAAAAAAAATAAATAAAAGCAACCAGAGGGGGTAAAAAAAAGATACCTAAGTGTGGAGGGAAACCGGTAAGTGTGGAGCTACCACTGATAAGAGTGACAGCAAGCTTCTCATTAAAAATCATTCAAGATAGAAAGACAGTGGGGGAACACTTTAAGTACAGAAAAGACAATTTAAAAGAAGAGGAAAAAAAGCAATCTACTTTTCTTTAGTCAATGAAAATACGTTTAAAAAACAAAGGCAAAATAAAAATTTTTCAAACATACAAATATTGAGTTAGGCTTGGGTTTCTCTTGTGGCTCAGCTGGTAAAGAATCTGCCTGCAATGTGGGAGACCTGGGTTGGGAAGATCCCATGGAGAAAAGGCTACCCACTCCAGTAATCTGGCCTGGAGAATTCCATGGACTGTATAGTCCATGGGGTTGCAAAGAGTCAGACAGGACTGAGTGACTTTCATTTTCACTACATACATTAGGAGACCTCCACAAAAGTAAACATTGCAGGAAACTCTTTAGAACAATTATATTCAGTGGAAATCCATATGTAGACAAAACTAAAAGAATTAAAAGCAACATAAACAAATTTTGTGGGCACCCTTAGAGGGGCCACCACGCGGCAGAAACTCTTACACTAAGCAGCTCTGCTGCACAAGTCCTATGTCAGCAAATGCAGCTAAGAGAGCCAGGGCTCACTTCCCAACAACGCCCACAACAATAAGGCAGGTCAACAAAGCTGGACTCCAGTCACCCTGATAGAACTCAAGTTTATGGCAGAGATTCCAAGACAGACGAGTTTCCTCCTAAGGAACAAGATAAGTAAGTTACCACTTTTATTTCACATCATTCCACTACTTCTCCTCAGAGAGATTAGGCCAGATAATGAAACAAAAGGGATTCAAACAGGAAAGAAAGAATTAAAACTATTTCTACATGCATACGACTTGACATTATATATTCTACACTTGATATTAGCCAAAAGGCCGAGAAGCGATGACATTATATACTCTAAACAATACACACATGCAAACATACACTCGCATAAACATACGTGCAAACAAATTAAAATAATCTCAGTAAAGTTATAGAATACAAGCTCAAAATACAACATCAAATCTACTTCTTCAGATCAGCAATAAATAGGTTAAAATAAAATTAAGACAACTGTGTTACTTACAATACCATGAAGAAGAATAAATTACTTAGAAAAACATTTAACAAAACAAATTCAAACATATGCTGAAAACTGCAAATATTTATTGAAAGAAATTTTCAGTTCAGTTCAATTCAGTCACTCAGTCGTGTCCGACTCTTTGCAACCCTATGAATCGCAGCACACCAGGCCTCCCTGTCCATCACCAACTCCCGGAGTTCACTCAGACTCACGTCCATCCAGTCAGTGATGCCATCCAGCCATCTCATCCTCTGTCATCCCCTTCTCCTCCTGCCCCCAATCCCTCCCAGCATCAGAGTATTTTCCAATGAGTCAACTCTTCGCATGAGGTGGCCAAAGTACTGGAGTTTCAGCTTTAGCATCATTCCTTCCAAAGAAATCCCAGGGCTGATCTCCTTCAGAATGGACTGGTTGGATCCCCTTGCAGTCCAAGGGACTCTCAAGAGTCTTCTCCAACACACAGTTCAAAAGCATCAATTCTTCGGCGTTCAGCCTTCTTCACAGTCCAACTCTCACATACATACGGAACCACTGGAAAAACCATAGCCTTGACTAGATGGACCTTAGTCGGCAAAGTAATGTCTCTGGTTTTGAATATGCTATCTAGGCTGCTCATAACTTTTCTTCCAAGGAGTAAGCGTCTTTTAATTTCATGGCTACAATCACCATCTGCAGTGATTTTGGAGCCCCCCAAAATAAAGTCTGACACAGTTTCCACTGTTTTCCCATCTATTTCCCATGAAGTGATGGGACTGGATGCCATGATCTTCGTTTTCTGAATGGTGAGCTTTAAGCCAACTTTTTCACTCTCCTCTTTCACTTTCATCCAGAGGCTTTTTAGTTCCTCTTCACTTTCTGCCATAAGGGTGGTATCATCTGCATATCTGAGGTTATTGATATTTCTCCCGGCAATCTTGATTCCAGCTTGTGTTTCTTCCAGTCCAGAGTTTCTCATGATGTACTCTGCATATAAGTTAAATAAGCAGGGTGACAATATACAGCCTTGACGTGCTCCTTTTCCTATTTGGAACCAGTCTGTTGTTCCATGTCCAGTTCTAACTGTTGCTTCCTGACCTGCATATAGGGCCATCTAAATAAATGGAAACACATCCCAGGCTTTGTATCAGAAAACAATATCAAGATAGCAATATTCCCCAATGTACAGATTCAATGCAATTCACATAAAAATCCCAGGTGTCTTTTTTTTTTGTGACAAATGGATTCTAAAATTCATTTGTTTATACTTTGGTTATACTTGCTTATTTAATTTGTATGCAAAGTATGTCATCTGAAATGCTGGGCTGGTTGAATCACAAGCTGTAATAAAGATTGCTGGGGTAAATACCAACAACCCCAGATATGCAGATGATTCCACTATAATGGCAGAAAGTGAAGAGGAACTAAAGTCTCTTGATGAGAGTGATAGAGGAGGGCAAAAAAACTGGCTTAAAACTCAACTTTCAAAAAACTAAGATTATGGTATTTGGCCCCATTATTTCCTGGCAAATAGATGGGGGAAGCAATGGAAACAGCGACAGACTTTATTTTCTTGGGCCACAAAATGACTTCAGATGATGACTGCAGCCATGAAATTAATAAAAGACACTTGCTCCTTGGAAGAAAAGCTATGACCAACTTAGACAGCACATTAAGCAGAGACATTACTGACAAAGCTACGGTTTTTCCAGTGGTCACGTATGGATGTGAGAGTTGGATAATAAAGAAAGCTGAGTGCCGAAGAATTGATGCTCTTGAACTGTGGTGCTGGAGAAAACTCTTGAGTCCCTTGGACAGCAAGGAGATCAAGCCAATCAATCCTAAAGGAATCAACCCTGAATATTCATTGGAAGGACTGATACTGAAGCTCCAATACTTTGGTCACCCTGATGTGAAGAGTCAACTCATTGGAAAAGACCCTGGTGCTGGGAAAGATTGAAGACAAAAGGAGAAGGGGCGGTAGAGGATGAGATGGTTAGATAGCACCACCAACTCAGTGGACACGAATTGTGGCAAACTCTAGGAGACGGTGAAGTGCAGGGGTCTGGCATGCTGCAGTCTATAGGTCATGAAGAGTCGGACAGGACTTGTGACTGAACAACACCCAAAAATGTGTTACGAAACCCATTGCATTATCCTTAAATTCGTATGCTAATGTCTTACTCAGTATTTCAGAATGTTTGCTGTATTTAGAGGCAGGGGCTTTAAAGAGCTAGTTAAGTTATAGAGAAGTCATTAGGGTGAGCAGTAAATCAACAGGAATGGTATTTTTAGGAGACAAAAAATCTGGACACAGACATGGATAGAAGAGCAGGTGAAGACACAGAGAGACATGCATTAGGTCTCGGAGGAAACCCAACCTGCTGACATCCTGACCGCAGACTCCAGTATCCAGAATCATGAGAAGATAATTTTCTGCTGTTTAACTTACACAAGAAAATAATTTTGTGGTCAAATGATAAAATTACTATTTTATTTTAGTTAAATCATTTTAAAAGATAGTTGATCAGTCTATAGCAAAAATAAAAGCAACATATTTTGACATTTATAACGTAAGTCAAAACAAAATATATGGCAATAATAGCAGAAAGGTCTGAAGTAGAAAAATGTTGCATAGACTGTTGCATAGAAAAATGCATACTGTTATATAGTTCTTATACTACAAATGAAGTCATATAATATTACTTAAGGGAAGACCATGATTCGTTATGCTATATTCCATCAACATAAAAGCAACCACTAAAATAACAGAGCATAAATAAAGTGAATGGTTTCCAATTATGTGTCTTATAGAGAGTAAGAATGTAATCAACATTTGCTAGATTGAAATGAATTGATTTGGAAACCGATAAAAATAATCACACATATACACACAATGCATAGTTATATCTGTGACGCCGTCACAAAAAATAGATTACATAGAATGAAAACATTTGAAATTAATTCAAAAGAAGTTAGAGGAGAGAGAAAAGTCTTAAAAGTCTTTAAGAACTCAGCATTACTTCAGTGATATTTTGAAGTGCAAAGCAGTGTTGTATATTTCAGCAAACCGTATCAGTAACTATATTGAATGTAAAGTGTTCTGAACAAGCACATAAAAGGCAGTGTCAGATTGCTCTCTGCTGCCTCCTACAGACTCATTCATAATACAAAGATGCAAAAAAATATAAAAGTAAAGGCACAGAAGATATACTATGCTAACACTAACAAAAAGAAAGCTAAAGTGGCTTTCATAATAGCCAACAAAACAGATTTCAAAGCAAAGAATATTACCAAGATATAAAGTTTATTTCTTGATAAAAGGTCAGTGTATCAAGAGGATGTAACAATTCAAATATTTATGTACCTAGAAATAGAAATATATGAAACAAAAGTTAAGAGAACTGCAAGGAAATACAGATAATTCTAAAGTTACAAGAAACTAACTCTTTGGATTTATCTTGCTCTTCTTTTCCAATTCTCATGGTGAAATCTTAGCTTATCGATTCACTGCCCTTTTTATTTCTGTTTTAAAACACTGAATGATAGATTAGAATTATTTCACTTTAAGAACTACTTTAAGTATAAAAATTTTAAAAATATTTAATTTTTATTTAAAATATTTTCTAATTTCACTTGAAACTTCTTTTAGGACATATTGATCTCTTAGAATTGTTTTCAATTTCCAATTGTATGAATATTATCCTATCTTCCTGCTGCTAATTTTTAATTTAATTTTATTATCAGAGAACATGCTCTGTAAATCCACAGTCTTTTAAAACTTGTAGTCTTAGTTTTATGACCCAGGATATGGTTTGACTTGAACAGTGTTTTCTGCACAATTGAGAAAAATATATATTCTGCTATTTCTGGGTTGGGTATTTGGGTTTCTTTTCATGTGTCTCCTTTTCTGAATTCTTTGGATTATTTTTACACCTTTTACTACTTGACTTTAATGCATCCACTGTGATTCTGATGTTATATTGGGCTTTCCCAGTGGGGTGGCTCAGCTGTAAAAGTATTCCCTTGCAATGCAGAAGATGCTTGAAATAGGGGTTCTATCCCTGGGCCAAGAAGATCCCCTGCAGGAGGGCATGGCATTCCATTGCAGGATTCTTGCCTCCAGAATCCCATGGGCAGATGAGGCTGGCAGGCTACAGTCCATGGGGTCACAAAGAGTAGGACATGACTGAAGTGACTGAGCACTCAGGTACATATTGTATAATATTTTAATGGGAGTTTTGGGGATTCAAATACTTGTCATGCTTCAAGTCCGTTTAGAATTAATATTGCACCTACTTCATTTTAAGATGGAAATCTTATTACCATATAGGTTTCTCTACACTCTTACGCTATAGTTGTCTTATTTCTATGTACACTGAAAACCACAGAAACTAGTGTGTTTTCGTTTTCAGCTGTCAGCCATGTTTTAAGGAATTCAAAAACTCAGTGCTATTTTGAATTCTCATGTCCTTTCCTAACCCCACTATTGTTATTTTTTTCCCAACAATGTCAATTAGGTGGGCCATACATTTTTCTAGGCCTTATAGTTGAGTTCTGTGGCATGACAATAGCAAGTGTTTTTTTCCTATGTTCTTCAGAAACCAGAATGATATTGGCAGGCTTTTAATTACAAACATCATATATTTTATAGCTCTATTGATAGTCAGATATTCTGCTTAATTTTGTGACATTTTCACTTGAATTTTCAAGGAAATTTTATATTTCCTCTAAGAGTCAAACTTTCAGCATAGTGATGTTTATAAATCTCCTTTATTATAGTTTAAATGTCTGTTGGAAGTTTAATGATACCATTCTTTCATGATTGACAGTAATACCTGGGAATTTCCTTCTTGGTGGCTTTTGTTCTTCCTTAGAGATATTTTCCTGGGATTTAGAAATTTTATGAATCCACTCAAAATACTAAATTTTGAATTTATAAATTTTTGACAATGTAATTGATTTCTTTTTTTATACTTATTTTCCCAGATGATTGATTTGAAAAATTTTCTTACCTAATTTATACATTTAAAGCTATGATTGCTTATAAACACTACTTTAATTGTAAAGAACATAAATAAGTTTTGGTCTTTCATTATCAAATATATTTTCATTATTAATAAGTTCAAATATATTCTCTATACTAATAAGTTTCATTATCATTCCATTTTAAACACTTTTTAATTTCTATGATTCCACATTTGACCTGTGGGTTATTCATAAATGTATTATTTGATTTCTAAATATTTGCAACTTTTCTGCATATATTATTTTTTATTGATTTTTAATTTAAGTTTGATGAGAGAACATATTCAGGATTAATTCAATCTATTGAAATTTATTGAGTTGTTTATGCACATTCCATGTGCAACTGAAAAAAATGATTATAAAATTATTGAATATTAGATTCAAAAAATGTAAGTAAATTAAGTCAGTTTATTGATTTTATACAAACATACATATCTCTCAAGTGAAACATGTAACACTTGGGACATTTTTCATGTAATGCTAAAGTGCTATTAGTAATGATAGTAATAAAGAGGCAAGGAGTTATACTTTGGGTTTCCTTTAGGGCCCACATTCTAAATGGTTAAGATTCTATTCTGTTTTGTAATGATCATGAAAATTCTCTGAAATGGAAATAAACAGTGTGTCTACCCAGTTGTAGTCAGTTTCACTAGGATCAGTCGATTTCACTAGTTTGCATATGAGAGGGAAACCACGCATAGTGCTGCAGATTGTTTGACCTCATGCATCGATGCGCACATGCTCAGTCATGTCCCACTCTTTGCTAACGCATGGACTGTAGCCCATCAGGCTCCTCTGCCCATGGGCTTCTCCAGGCAAGAATACTGGAGAGGGTAGCTATTTCAAATACAACTTCGTTGTGTTGTGGGGTTTTTGTACCATTAGACCACCTTTGGATATATATATATATATATATATACACACACACACACACACATACATATACATATACATGTATATATATACACACATACATATACATATATATATACACATACATACAAGTGCCAGTTTTCAGCACCTTGGACACATCCTGAATTAAAAAATTCATTACCTCACTCTTTCAAAAGCCTGTAAAATGTCTTTACTAATAGATGACAATTCAGACAATTCTGTGAAGTCTGTTTTAAACAGATATCCTAAACAAGATTACCAAAATAGCTAGGGGTATTATTGCTGCTGCTGCTGCTGCTGCATCACGCTTCAGTCGTGTCCAACTCTGTGTGACCCCACCAGGCTCCCCTGTCTCTGGGATTCTCCAGGCAAGAACACTGGAGTGGGCTGCCATTTCCTTCTCCAATGCACGAAAGTGAAAAGTGAAAGTGAAGTCGCTCAGTTGTGTCCGACTCTTAGCGACCCCATGGACTGCAGCCTACCAGGCTCCTCTGCCCATGGGATTCTCCAGGCAAGAGTACTGGAGTGGTTGGCATTGCCTTCACTGGTATTATTGCTAGTAAACTACAATTTTAAAAACGTTTTATCAAAGGAACCATTCATGTTTAGAAAGGAGAGAAAGCCTATTTATTTTCTTTGAGCTTTTTGCCACTGTATAATTTCTTGCAAAGCCATTTTGGTTCTGCTAAATTTCTCTCATCCTCATTCTCAATCGCCACAGAATAAAATGTCAACTGGCACCTGGCTACTGACAAGCAGACCGTATAACATATCTGTATGTCATTTTCAAGCAACCAATTTACATAGTAATTGTTTTAATGTCAGCTTATTCAATTTTCAATGGCTGCTTTAGTCACACTGTTTTTCTTTTCTAATCTTGCCATGCCAGTTGGGTTTGATAAAGCAGTGATAACTGGTAATTTATTTGCCTTTGACAGGCCTGGAAAATTAGATTGGATTGTTGAATATATGTGTATTTGAAGGTACAGGAGGGTAATCACTGTTTATTAATTTATTTGGGAACTTTCAAAAATGTGTTTATTTTTAATTGAAGGATAATTGCATTACAGAATTTTGTTGTTTTCTGTCAAACATCAACATGAATCAGACATAGGGAACTTATTTTGCAAATTAATAATTTATATGGTACTGTGAGTACTACTTTAATATAACATGATGTCTTATGTATGTCCTAAGGAATAAAAAGAGCTTGTTTATGCAGCTGTATGTTTACCATAGCTCTGAGGCAGGAACATAGTGACCACAGAAGGGAGAGCGAAAGTGGAGGCCAGAGAGGGGCAGAAACCGACAGGAAGTCTGGCAAGTATTTTAGACAGAAGGGAGGGTTAATGACCAGCCCTGGTTTTCAAGGCTCACTCTAGCTCACTCTGTTGGATATATTGGACAGAACAATAGAGAGTGTGTGAGGTCCAGTTATGAGGTCATCCTAGGATTTCACTTCTGAGATGAGCGGCTTCCCTGGTGGTCCAGTGGTCAAGACGTGGCCAATGCAGGGAGAGAAGGTTTGATCCCTGGTCGGGGAACTAAGATCCCACATTCCTCACAGCGAAAAACCAGAACATAAAACACAAGCAATATTGAAACAAATTCAATCAAGACTTTAAAAATGGTTTTCACTTTAAAAAAAAAGAGAGAGAGATGATGGTGGATGTAGCTGAGTCCCAGGGAAGGGATACCTTCTAGACTTTGGCTCTGAATTTTAGAGATGGAATTAACAGACCTTGGTGGTCGAGGTTGGCCAAGAGAATAAATAAAGTGATGAAACTGAGGGCCAGTACAGAGCATCACCGGGCTACAGCATCCAGTCATCGTGGAGCACCAGTGAACTGTAACACCTAGTCACCAGATAACCAGGATTTGTTTGCAGAGGAGACTGAAAGGCACTGGGAGGAAATGTCAGCACATTTCCTTTCTGATAAACAGACACAGAAACGCTGAAAAATGGGAGGAGGGCCCAAGTGTCAAACTGCGCTGGAATGCTTCACAAGACAAAGTGTCAAAATATTGGGTTTTGGCAACATGGAAGGCAATAGTGACTTTTGGAAGAAAAATGTGGATGGCATTCTAGTGTCTGGAGTCAAATTAAGAGTCTGAAGAGTGGGTGGAAGCTGAGGAAATCAATAGCTATTAGAAGCTGGGGTGGACTGCTGGAGGGAAATACTAGTTAAGGTGGCGATTTTATAGATATGGAAGTAGGGATGTTTTTAATCATATGATTAAACTTAAGCCAGAATAATGAACAAAGTATTTTTAAACATTAAAAGCTAAATTCTCCCCTTCTGTATAGAATAAAAGCAATTCTTTCCACAGTAGGGGTTCCAGATTTTTAATGGAATTTTATCAGAAAACAAATGTTTATATTACTGAAAGAGTTAAACTTCACACACACATACATCCGATTGGTACTTATCACAACACACCGGTTAGAGAACACTAGGGATAAATACTTATTACACTGATTCAGATGATAAGATCTAATGGAGTAATCAGTTGCTTGATTTGGTAAAAACTAGGAGTAAAGTACATTATTTGACTAGGAGAAAACTGAAGTGATTTATCTTTTTTTTTCAAAGAGCTTTACTAAGATATAATTCACATAATATCCAATTCATTTATTGCATCAGGTAAAGTGTACAACTCATGGATTTTTACTTTATTCACAGATGTGTATAACCATTAGCACAACAGATTTTAGAATATATTCATCAACTTGAAAAGAAATCTCATGGAAGTTCCTTAAAAATCTAAAAACAAAACTAGTGTTTAATTCAGTGATTCTACTACTGGGCACATACCCTGAGAAAACCATAATTCGAAAGGACACATGTAGCCCATGGTTCACAGCTGCATTATTTACAATAGCCAGGACACAGAAGCAACCTAAGTGGCCAACCACAGATGAATAGATAAAGAAGATTTGATACATGCATACAATGGAATGTTAGCCATGAAAGGAATAAAATTAGGTCATTTGTAGAGATGCGAATGGACCTAGAATCTGTCATGCATAGTGAAGTAAGTAAAAAAATAAAAGAGAGAAAGATCATTAATACATATATATAGAACCTGGAAAAATGGAACAGATAAACCTATTTCTAGGACAGGAATGGAGATGCAAAGGTAGAAAATGTATCTAATGGACTTGTGGACACTGTGGCAGAAGGGGAGGGTGGAATGAATTGGGAGAGTAGGATTGTCATACAGACACTACGGTGCGTAAAACAGATGGCCACTGGGAAGCTTCTGGAGAGCACAGGGAGCTCAGCTCAGTGCTCTGTGATGACAGAGGGGCCGGATGGCGGGTGGGCACAGGGGAGGTCCAAGAGGGAGGGGACACATGTATACATAAAGCCGATTCACTTCATTGTACAGCAGAAACTCACATAACATTGCAAAGCAATTATACTCCAATTAAAAAAAAAATCTCATAGCCTTAGTTATAACTATCCTGATCTTTGTCCACTCATAGCCCTAGAGAACCACTGTTTACACATTCCATTTCTCAGAGTTTCCTACTGTGGACATTCATGCAGACAGAAGCATATATTATATGGAATTTTTTTCACTTAGCATAATGTTTTCAAGGTTAACCAAGTGAAGTGAAGTTGCTCAGTCGCGTCCGACTCTTTGTGACCCCATGGACTGTAGTCTCCCAGGCTCCTCTGTCCATGGGATTCTCCAGGCAAGAATATTGGAGTGGGTTGCCATTTCCTTCTCCAGGAGATCTTCCCGTCCCAGGGATTGAACCCATGTCTCCTGCATTGTAGGCAGACACTTTACCATCTGAGCCACCAGAGAAGTCCAAAGATGTAGCATTTATAAGTATTCTGGTCCTTTTTATTACTGAATCATCTTCCCTGATATCACTTCAGTTCAGTTCAGTTCAATTCAGTTGCTCAGTCATGTCCAGCTCTTTGTGACCCCATAGCCTGCAGCACTGTCCAGCTTCCCTGTCCAGTACCAACTCCTGGAACTTGTTTAAACTCATGTCCATCGAGTCAGTGATGCCATCCAACCATCTCATCCTCGGTTGTCCCCTTTTCCTCCTGCCTTCAATCTTTCCCAACATCAGGGTCTTTTCCAATGATTCATTTCTTCCCATCAGATGGTCAAGAACTGGAGCTTCAGCTTCAGTATCAGTCCTTTCAATGAATATTCAGGACTGATTTCATTTAGGATGGACTGGTTGATCTCCTTGGAATCCAAGGGACTCTCAAAAGTCTTCTCCAGCACCACAGTTCAAAAGCATCAATTCTTCGGTGCTCAGCTTTCTTTATAGTCCAACTCTCTCATCCATACATGACTACTGGAAAAATCATAGCTTTGGCTAGACAGACTTTTGTTGGCAAAGTAACTGCTTTTTAGTATGCTGTCTAGATTGGTCATAGTTTTTCATCCAGGAGCAAGTGTCTTTTAATTTCATGGCTGTAGTCACCACCTGCAGTGATTTTGGAGCCCCCCAAAATAAAGTCTGTCAGTGTTTCCATTTTTTCCCCATCTATTTGCCATGAAGTGATGGGACCGGATAGCTTCCCTGAAAGCTCAGTTTGTAAAGAATCTGCCTGTGATGCAGGAGACCCCAGTTCGATTTTTGGGTTAAGAAGATCTCCTGGAGAAGGGATAGGCTACCCACTCCAGTATTCTTGGGCTTCCCTTGTGACTCAGCTGGTAACGAATCTGCCTGCAATGTGGGAGACCTGGGTTTGATCCCTGGGTTGGGAAGATCCCCTGGAGAAGGGGAAGGCTACCCACTCCAGTATTCTGGCCTGGAGAATTCCATGGACTATATAGTCCATAGGGTCCCAAAGAGTCGTACATGACTGAGATGCCATGATCTTAGTTTTTCTGAATGTTAAGTTTTAAGCCAACCTTTTCATTCTCCTCTTTTACTTTCCTCAAGAGGCTCTTTAGTTATTCTTCACTTTCTGCCATAAGGGTTACTGATAGTCTCTCCTTTCTCCAAAGAATCTTCATAACCCAGGAATCAAAATCAGGTCTCCTCCATTATAGGCAGATTCTTTACCAGCTGAGCCACAAGGAAAGCCCATGGTATGACTTACTGTGTTTTATTTAACTAATGACTTACTGATAAACAGCTGGGTTGTTGCCACCTTTTGACTATTATGAATAATGCTCCTATAAACATTCATATGTAACTTCTGTGTAGACATGTTTTCATTTCCCTTTGGTGTATTCTTGGTGGTAGAATTTCTGGGTCATATGGTGACTGTGTTTAATTGTTAGAGGAACTGCAAGCGTATTTTCTAATGCACTGACACTACTTTACACTCCCACTGTCAGTGTATGAGGGTTCTACTTTCCCCACATCATCACCAACATTTTATTATTTGACTTCTTAGGTGGCGCTAGTGGTCAAGAATCTGCCTGCCATTGCAGGAGACACAAGAGACTTGGGTTTGACCCCTGGGTCAAGAAGATTCTCTGGAGGAGGAAATGGCAACCCATACCACTCTTCTTGCCTGGAGAATCCCATGGACAGAGAGTCTGGTAGGCTAGTCTATGTGGTCACAGTGTGTTGTGCATGACACTGAGCAACCAAACACACACGCAGTGGCTGTGAAGTAGTAACTCATTTTTGTTTTGATATGTGTTTCCCAGATGACTGGGCTTCCCTGTGGCTCAGACAATAAAGAATCCACCTGCAGTGCAGGAAACCTGGGTTCGATCCCTGGGTCAGGAAGATCCCTTGGAGAAGGAAATGACAACCCACTTCAGTACTCTTGCCTGGAGAGTTCCAAGGACACAGGAGCCTGGTGGGTTACAGTCGATGGGGTCACAAAGAGTTGGACACAACTGATCGACTAACATTTTTTTCTTTTTTTTTCCTAGATGACTAAGGGCAATGAGCATTTTTCATGGATGTATTGGCTATTTCCATATCTTTCATGAAGAAATGACTATTCAGATCATATATCTATAGTTTAACTGAGTTATTAGTCTTTTTATTATTAAATTATAAGTTTTTACATATTCTAGATACAAATTTCTTATCAGACACACAATTTGCAAATATTTCTCCAGTACCCTGGGTTGTCATTTTGCATTCTTGATGGTGTCCTTTGAAGCATAAAAGTTTGATGCATTTAATTTTGATGAAGGTCAATTTATCTATTTCTTTTGTTCCTTATACTTTTGGCATGATGTGCAAGAACATGCTCTGTCAGACTTTTTGCAACCCCATGGTCTGTAGCGCACCAGCCTCCTCTATGCATGCGATTTCACAGGCAAGAATACTGGAGAGGATTGCTCTTTCCTCCTCCTGGGATCTTCCTGACCCTGAGATTGAACCCCTCTCTTGTGCTTCCTGCATTGCAGGTGGGTTCTTTACCCTAATCTGAGCCATCAGAAAAGCCTTTATCAAACCATAGGTCATGATGGTTTACTTCTGTGTTTTCTTCTGAGTCTTACAGTTTCAGCTCTGACATTGAGGTCACTGACATGTTTTATGCTCACCTTCTGTGGTAGTTGGTAAAGAATCTGCCTGCAAAGCAGGAGACCTGGGTTCATTTCCTGAGTTGCTGAGATCCCTGGAGAAGTGAAAGGCTACCCACTCCAGTATTCTGGCCTGGAGAATTCCATGGACTGTATAGTCCATGGGGTCACAAAGAGTAGGACATGACTGAGCAATTTTCACTTTCTTTTTTTTGTGGTCTGAGTTAAGGGTCCAACATCTTTCTTTTACATGTGGTCTCCTGGTTGTCCAAATACCATTTGTTTAGAAGAATATTTGTTCCACATTGAATAGTTTTGACACTCTTGTCAAAAAATCAATTTGTCCAGGACATATGGAACTATTTCTGGACTCTCAATTATACTCTGTTCATCTGTATCTATCTATCCACATACTACACTGTGTGGATTACTGTTGACATGCAATAAATTTGAAATCAGGAAATGTGTGTTATCCCATTTGTTTGCCGTTCTTCAGGATTGTCCTGGCTCTGCTGGGTCCCTTGCAATTTCACATGAGTTTCAGAATCAGCTTGCCAGCTTCAAAAGAGAAGTCATCTGGGATTTGTACGGGAATTTCTCTCAATCTATAGTTCAGCTTTGAGTGTTCTGCTGAGTTAATATTAACTCTTCTGATTCACAAATACGGGATGCTTCTTCATCTCTTCCCTTTCATTCCACAATGTTTTGTAGTTTTCAAAGTGTAAGTTTTACATCTCTTTGTTCAGTCAATTCCTAAATATCTTATTCATTTTGATTTTATGGGGAATTGCTTTCTTTAGAGGTATTTTCAGATTACTCACTGCAAGTGTGTAAAAATAAAATGATTTTCATGTATTGGTGTTATACCCGAGTACCTTGCTGACACTGTTTATTAGTTCTGCTAGCTTTCCCAGTGGATTCCCTATGGTTTTCTATATAAGATTATGTCATCTGCCAATAGAGAAGTTTTAACTCTTCTTTTCTAATTTGGATCACTTTACCTCTTTTTCTTGCCCAACTGTCTCAACTATAATCTATAGTACAGTGTTAAGTAGAAGCAGTGAGCCCAGATATTCATTTCACCTTATCATCTCAGGAGCAATGTATCCAGTCTTTCATCACTAACACTGATGCTAGCTTTTTAAAAATGGCAGATTATTCCACATTTCTTAAATAAATAAGCTGAATTATTAATCACTACCTCTTATATCCCTGGTGGCTCAGACAGTAAAGCGTCTGTCTTTGATGCGGGAGACCCAGGTTCGATCCCTGGTTTGGGAAGATCCCTTAGAGAAGGAAATGGCAATCCACTCCAGTACTATTGCCTGGAAAATACCATGAACAGAGGAGCCTGGTGGGCCACAGTCCATGGGGTCACAAAGAGTCGGACATGACTGAGCGACTACATGTTCATGTTCGCCTCTTATCTCATTAAAGTGCCATGAGTGGAAATATAATAGTGTTAGTCACTCAGTCATGTCTGACTCTTTGCAACCCCCATGGACTGTAGCCCACAAGGACCCTCTGTCTATGGAATTCTACAGGCAACAATACTGGAATGGGTTGTCATTTTCTTCTCCAGGAGACCTTCCTGACCCAGGGTTTGAACCTGGGTCTCCAGCACTAAAGGCATATTCTTTACCGTCTGAGCCACCAGGGAAGCCTGGAAACATAATAAAGAGGGAAAAAATTTAGAATTCCTATACTAAGATTAACCTTACTGAATAGAATGCATCATTACATCAAATTTCCATTTTTCTTGAAAGAATTAAAATTGAGAATCTATTTCTGCTTCACAAACTTCTGCCAACGTTTTAATCATCTTTATCATAGTTTAAGCTAGCAAAGGACATACTTTGAAACTTAACAGATGTGATTCTGACAATGGCTTATTTTTTTGTTTTGTTTTTCTGGATTTTCTCTGGATTTTTATTTTTATTTTTTTATAAAAGGTATATATGTTTATTTATCTATTTATTTTTAATTTTTTTTTAATTTTACTTTACAATAAAGTATTGGTTTTGCCACACATTGACATAAATCCACCATGGGTGTACATGAGTTCCCATTCCTGAACTCCCTTCCCACCTCCCACCCCATATCATCTCTCTGGATCATCCCCGTGCACCAGCCCCAAGCATCTTGTATCCTGTATCGAACATAGACTGGCGATTCATTTCTTACATAATAGTACACATGTTTCAGTGCCATTCTCCCAAATCATCCCACCCTCTCCCTCTCCCTCTGAGTCCAAAAGTCCGTTCTATACATCTGTGTCTCTTTTGTTGTCTCGCAGACAGGGTCATCATTGCCATCTTTCTAAATTCCATATATATGTGTTAGTATACTGTATTGGTGTTTTTCTTTCTGGCTTACTTCACTCTGTATAATTGGCTCTAGTTTCATCCATCTCATTAGAACTGATTCAAATTATTCTTTTTAACGGCTGAGTAATACTCCATTGTGTATATGTACCACAGCTTTCTTATCCATTCATCTGCTGATGGACATCTAGGTTGTTTCCATGTCCTGGCTATTATAAACAGTGCTGCAATGAACATTGGGGTACATGTGTCCCTTTCAATTCTGGTTTCCTTGGTGTGTATGCCCAGCAGTGGGATCGCTGGGTCACAAGGCAGTATATTTTTAATTTTTTAAGGAATCTCCACACTGTTCTCCATAGTGGCTGTACTAGTTTGCATTCCCACCAACAGTGTAAGAGGGTTCCCTTTTCTCCACACCCTCTCCAGCATTTACTGCTTGCAGATTTTTGGACTGCAGCCATTCTGACTGGTGTGAAATGGTTCAATACCTAACAAATAATTACTATTTATGATGTGGTGAACATTACATTATGGGCTGAAGATAGAAGAAAATCAAAGTTTTATTGTCAAGGAGCCGTTGTTCCAGTGGGAGTCACTGTCCAAAGTTTCCAATTCAAAATACAGTGTTCGTTGCTCAGTTGTGCCCAACTCTTTGTGACCCTGTGGATTGTAACTTACCAGGCTCTTCTGTCCATGGGATTTCCCAGGCAAGAATATTGGAGTGGGTTGCCATTTTCTTCTCCAGAGGATCTTTCTGACCCAGGGATTGAACCCGGGTCTTTTGCATTGCAAGCATATTCTTTACCATTGGAGCCACCAGAGAAGCCCCAAAATACAGTGGAATAAGTCTAAATACTCTGTATTTGCAATGTCCTATGAGAGCATCTAAAATCATCTGGCAAGCTGGTATCAAATAAATGAGATTAATTTTTCAAAAGAGAGCATTTTAAAATAAATAAATTGTATTAATTTGAAAGACTGTAAAATTAGAGATAACTTTGAAATATACAATAGTTGCTAATCAAGAAATGAGAGCACTTCCTTCGATCCCAGTATAGTCATCCTTAGGTCACTGGTTTGATACTGGGTTGGAGGAGGAGTTGATATTTTACTAACACAACATTGTCAATCAATTATACTCCAATAAAAATTATGAAAAAAATCTTTACATATGGAAAAAGGAAATGAGTGTACTTCAAGCATCTGTGACTTTAGAGTTTCACACTGAAGTTTCTATATGAATATCTTAATTTGTAAGTATATAACACAAGCAACTAGGCATGGGATATCTACATAGACTCTGTTCTTTGTTTTTTTTTTTTTCTTTTATTTATCTTAACATCATTATCAAACAGTAGACCAATACAGAAGGGATCATTATAATAAACAGCTTTGGGCCTTTACCTGTCATCATTTTAATAATTCTGATATTATCCTATGTCTATGATATAAGACAGGTTTCCCTGGTGGCTCAGTGGTAAAGGATCTCTCTGCCAAGCAGGAGATGTCAGATACTCAGGTCTGATCCCTGCGTTGGGAAGACCCTTGGGAGAAGGGAATAGGTATGTCCTCCAGTATTCTTGCCAAGGAAATCCCATGAACAAGGAGCCTGGTGAGCTACAGTCCAGGGGGTCACAGAGAATTGGCTACAACTTAGCCAATAAACAACAAAAAGGGATATGACACCATTTCTTTTTTTCAGTTATGGGAAAATTCCCATATCCAAACACTGTAACTCTTTCATTATTCAAATGCTGAAAAACAATAATGTCCTAAGACTGACTCCAAGATCAACTCTGATACAGTTTGATGTCAACTTCCAAAAATTAGTTGCTTTTCTGTGAGCTTAATATTTTCTACTTTACCAGTGAAACTTTAAAATTTGGATGACTTTATAGTCACACTAATCCGAAATACTGACTTTACTACCGAGGTCACACATAACAGAAATAACTGCCTGAGTCTGAAGCACATTGGTATTTCCTAGTGATGCATTAACTACCACTGGTTCTAGAGACTGACTTTAACAGTAGTGCCATGAAAGTTTGCAGTGATGACTGCATAACGCAAACCCAGTAGTTTAACATTTATCTAAGTAAGATTTTTCTGTATCACTGATGTTGTAATGCAATCTCATATTTACCTATTAGTCTTTTTAGTAAATGCGTTCCATTTGGAGCCTTATATATTAACACTTGGGGGTAACAAAATTACATACAATTCGAATTAAAAATACATATAATATAATCCTATGAATGTCTTCCCCGATGGCTCAGATGGTAAAGACTCTGCCTGCAATATAGGATTTTGGGGAGAACCCCTGGAGAAGGGAATGGCAACCCACTCCAGTGTTCTTGACTGGAAAATCCCATGGACAGAGGAGCCTGGCAGCTACAATTCATGGGGTTGCAAAGAGTCAGACATGACTAAAAGATTAACACAATCCTATGAATATATATATATTTATGACTGAAATAAAGGTCCCATAAATGACAATAATGACCAATCATCAATTTGTACTTGATTTTCTAGTTTCTTTCTATAATTTAAAAAGCAATTACAGATTCATATTGATGTATGGTAGAAGCCAACACAATATTGTAAAGCAATTAACCTCCAATTAAAAATAAGTAAAAGAAAAAAGTAATTATGGGGACTTTCCTGGTAGACCAGTGATTAAGACTTCTCATTCCAATGCAGGGGGTATGGGTGTGATCCCTGGTTGGGGA
Source organism: Ovis canadensis (assembly GCF_042477335.2). Classification (NCBI taxonomy): domain Eukaryota; kingdom Metazoa; phylum Chordata; class Mammalia; order Artiodactyla; family Bovidae; genus Ovis; species Ovis canadensis. The sequence continues at coordinate 108,985,371 of NC_091246.1, forward strand.
TCTTAAGTTCCCACGTGCCTGTGGCCAAAAAATCAAAAACATAAAATCAAAGCAATATTGTAACAAATTCAATAAAGACTTTAAAAAATGGTTTTCATAAGAAAAAATCTTTATTAAAAAAGCAAGTACATTTTGGTCGGATCTTAATAAGCTAATACATTGCAAATCATTGTAATTTCAACTTTTATACTTTCACCATAATTTGAAGCAGGATAACACAGTAGTAAGCAACTAGGTTTTAGAGTTTGAGAACTCCGGTTTGGAGTCAAATGTACAATTGCGAGCAATATTTACATCGAAAAAATTACAAGACATATTTAGGTCATGTCTAGAAGTTTTTGTGTGTGTGCACAACTTTCCCAAGGCCAGTCTTTCAGACCCCATGCCCTATGTTTTCCTCTTTCCTCCTTTCAAAGCATCTGCTTTGTGAGCTGTCATTCACTCCAAAGATTAAATGTCTGACAACTCTTCAACTGTTTCCTCTCCCTGGAGGATTTCACTTCAACACTGTAACATCGTCAGTTACACTGATAAAAACTCTGCCATGTCTTTCAGGCTTTATTCAGTGGAAGAGATCCTTGTGTGCATTTTCACTGTTATTCTAGCATGGCTTTTCTTTCATGACCCTTAGAAACACACTAATGTGCTAATAGCTACATTAGTTTCCATGAGGCCGCTATCAGAATTTACAGTTAAAATGAAAGTCGCTCAGTTGTGTACTACTCTTTGCAACCCCATGGACTACACAGTCCATAGAATTCTCCAGGCCAGAATACTGGAGTGGGTAGCTGTTCCCTTCTCCAGGGGATTTTCCCGACCCAGGGATCAAACCCAGGTCTCCCACATTACCAGCTGAACCACCAGGTAATTATTCAGTTATTCAAAACTGAATAACACTTTGACAGAAATAGAGTCACAGAGAGGGGTTAGGACACAAACACATGGAGATGCAAGAGGGAAGTGGGGTGGGATGAATTGGGAGGTCGGGATTGACAAATACGAACTATTGATACTGTGTATAAAACAGGTAACTAATGAGAACCTACTGCAGAGCGCAGCAAGCCCCACTTGGTGTCCCTTGGTGACCTGAATGGGAAGGAAACTCAGTAAAGATGGAATATATGTATACATACGGCTGATTCACTTTGCTGTACAGCAGAAGCTAACACAACTTTAAAAAGCAACTATGTTGTTCAGTTTCGAAGTTGTATAGGACTCTTTGCAACCCCATGGACTGCAGCCCTTCAGGCTCCCCTATCCATGGGATTTCCCAGGCAAGAATACTAGCGTGGATTGCCATTTCCTTCTCCAGGGGATGTTACAAGATCAGGGATCGGAATCACATCTCCTGCACTGGCAGGCATGTTCTTTAGCATGGAGTCACCAGAGAAGCCCAATAGAAATTAATGTTTAAAAAGTGAAGTGCAATCAAACAAAACCGAATGACCATTTTGAAACGTTATTTCCTATCTGCTGATCCTGGTCATTCCTTTCTCAATATGCTACTTATGATAAATTGTTCTTTTTTTTTTTTTTCTTTTTCCAATCATGTTTGGACACACCCTAGGCTAGAGTAGCATTTGATTCAAAGGACACATTTCCTGCCTCTCTGGTGACAACACTTTCATGTGATTGGAGGGCACAACTCCTTTAGTGTAACTTGCTTCAGAATTCAGTTGTCAACTTGTTGAAAGAAAACAATCAACTTCACGAATAAATCAAATGAAAACATGAAAGGAAGCCAGTGCCTTCTCAGTTTTTCTTTTGAATGTGAATGTTCACAGTAGCTTTATTCATCATAGCCTCAAACTGGAAGCAGACCAAATGTTCATGGACTGGTGAATAGGTAACAATCCATATGACAGGATTTTACTCAGAAATAAAGGGACAAACTACTGATATGTGCAACAACAGGGATTAATCTCAAAGACACTGTGCTAAATGAAAGATACCAGGCTCAAAAAGCTACATGCTGCATGATTCTATTTGTAGAATATTCTGGAAAACGCAAAAATTTAGGAACAGAAGTCAGATCACTGCTGGTTGAGGGCTAGAGGAAGGGGAGATTTCTTGCAAAGGGGACATGGGGAACTTTGGGGGTGACTGAAATGTTTGATGTCTCAATTTTAGTGATGGTTACCTGATCTTACATATTTGTCAACAACTCCCCAATTTTTAAGTAGCCTTGAATCTCAGAAATTTTAAGAAAATCCTTGCACAGTGTTGTATGGTTAACCTCAAATGTCTCTGTGAATAAATTCTAGAATTCAATAGCTCAGAGTTACAGCAGCCAAATCATATTTTTCCATTTCATGTGAAATTAAATATCATTCTATCACATTTACTGCACTATAGTTACAGTAAACTGGACACACATAATTATTGTTCCTAATAAACTCAAGAAGACTCTTGAGAGTCCCTTGGACTGCAAAGAGATCAAGCTAGTCAATCCTAAAGCTAGTCAACCCTGAATATTCATTGGAAGGACTGATGTCGAAACTGAAGCTCCAATATATTGGCCACCTGATGTGAAGACCCTGCTCATTTTAACAGACCCTGATGCTAGGAAAGATTGAGGGCAGGAGGAGAAGGGGACAATAGAGGATGAGATGGTTGGATGGCATCACTGACTCAAAGGACATGAGTCTGAGCAAACTCTGAGAGATAGTGAAGGACAGGGAAGCCTGGCATGCTGCAGTCCATGGGATTGCAAAGAGTCAGAATAATGCCTAAACAGCAATAAAATAAACTCAAAGTTGACTCACAAAATTTAATTATATTTACAATTTATATTTTCAAATTGTAGTTCACTTGATCTCTTTATATTTTATCTCCTCATGATATGAATGGAAAAGGAAGGGAATCAGAGGGATAACCATCAGAAGAAAAAGAAATAACTGAATAGATCATAGTAAACCTGGCACCAATTTTAAATATCTTAAACACTCACTTAGGGAAAAACAGCTAGCACCCTGTTAGTAAACTGGGTACGTAGAAACTCAAAATGACCATTGTTTGGCTCAGCATCACAGTCCAAGTCAAGATATTTAACTCTCCAGTCATTATTATGCATATAAATTATTCAAAATACATATATATGGAGAATCGACCTTTCTTCTTGTATACAAAGTATTGATCAACACTGTGCCCAGGTCATCCAGGGTAGGGGGAGGCCGTTTCCCTCCATAAATGGTCCCAGCTGTTAGAGAAGTATCCAGCCTCTCTCCATCCTCCCACACATCCCCTCTGGGAGAAGGAAAGTCACATGATGGCTGAGTTAGAGTTATGGATCTTATGCTTGGCTCAGCTTCTGCCTCAGTTTTCTGCATGGGAACCCACTGTGGTGCACAGATCAGACATCTCTTTCTGCCCCTGAGGCTCTAAGCTTTACCACTGTCATCTGTGCTCAGCGGTGTCCAACTCTGTGCGACCCCATGGACCGTAGTCCACCAGGCTCCTCTGTCCAAGGGATCATTCAGGCAAGAATACTGTAGTGGGTTGCCATGCCCTCCTTCAGGGGAATCTTCCTGACCCAGAGATCAACCCCAGGTCTCTTGCATTGTAGGCAGATTCTTTACCACTGAGCCACCAGGGAAACTCACAATTGTCCTGGGGTTGTCAACAATGTCAGTGACTGGAAGGCTGAATGCACCTCCTTCTGGAATTTGGTGTTAGGAATTGTACTTCTCCCAGGTCTAAACCACACCCACCAATAAGTCCAGTCAGTAATAAAGATAACAGTTTACTTGCAAACCATTTCTGGGACAGTCTCTCCACTGGTTCTGAAATTATACGGGGGACACAGTTAGGACAGGAAGCCTGACACAAACACTGCTGAAAGCAATCACACTACGATACCATGACAAGAAGTTGTAAAAATTCCTCTAAGTTTTCTCAAGAGATGCGATCTCTCAGAATTTTCTCTTCAAATCCAGTATCTTGCTTGTTTTCAAAGGCAGGAAGCCAAAACCTCCTTATCTTGACATAGAGGTTAAAGGAAACGGAAAGACACAATTAAGTAGAACGATATGCATGTATGAATGCTCAGTCGCTCAGTTGTGTCTGACTCTTTGCAACCCCATGGAGCCTGCCAGGCTCCTCTGTCTATGCGATTTTCTAGGCAAGAATACTGCAGTGGGTTGCCATGCCCTCCTCCAGGGGATCTTCCTGAGCTATAGGTCAAACCCATGTCTCCTGCATTGGCAGGTGAATTGTTTACTGCTAAGCCATCTGGGAAGCCTCAGAGTAGAACTACTTTAATTCAAAAATATCTCGTCTACTCAGGCACATTATAAGTGCACTATAATTAATGTGGATGCACGTGGAATGTGTATCATGATATTTTCATCACAGCAAGAAGAAATGAAACCTTACATCAATGATGCATTTACCTGAATTCTCTGCAAAGCTGACCTCAACTCTCCTATTATACCTCCTGACTGTATATGTGTTCTCTGGTGGCTCAGATGGTAAAGAATCTGCCTGCAATGCAGGAGACCTGAGTTTGATCCCTGGGTCAGGAAGACTTCTGGAGAAATGGCGACCCACCCCGGAATTCTTGCTTGGGAAATCCCATGGACAGAGGAGCCTGGTGGGCTACAGTCCCTGGGGTCACAAGGAGTCAGACATGACTGAGCAACTAACACACCATGTATCCTAATCTGATGTACTTCCTCTTCCCTCACATGTAATTTCTTGTTACATACATTAATTTTAGCATGGTTTGGAAGACTTGTGGTAACTGCTAACACACACATTCATATACAGAGAGTAATATTTGCTTAAATATTCTTCAATTTTATCTTGCTAACAATTAACTCATGTATAAGTTTATAAGTTTCTTTCCTATGCAGGTCATCCTTCCTTGACTGCCTTTTTCCTTATTTTATATGTACTGTGTACTCTAAATGTATGTTTTAGAGTCAAAATAAGATGTTCTATACCATGTAAAGTTGTGACATCCCAATGGATTACTGAATAAAAAAGGAAATGCACAATCAAAATACAGGTGGCAATATGGTTGCCAGGGGGCAAAGACCAGGAGAAGGGATAGTTAGGGAATTTGGGATGGACATGGACAGACTGTTATGTTTGAAATGGATAACCAACAAGGACCTACTGTATCACATGGAACTCTGCTCAATGTTATGTGGCAATCTAGATGGGAGAGGCATTTGGGGGGAATCGATACACACATATGGCCCTCCATTATGCACCTGAAAATGTCAAACATTTGTTAATCTGCTACACTCCAATATATAGCAGATTATACTGCTATATCATACAGGTGGAGAGAAACAGGAGTCTGTAAAATGAAGCCAGGCCAGCCAGTGACTGCTATATGCCATGCAGAAGCTCTCATAGTAAAGTTCTTATGGACATTGCTTTAGATACAGTGGGAAAATGCTCTAATGACAGGAGAAACTCAGGTTTCTCTCAGATTGATCCCAAGTACAGATCAAGAAGCAACAGTTAGAACCAGGCATGGGGAAAGCAGACTGATTTTAAATTGGAGAAGGAGTACAACAAGGCTGTATATTGTCACCCTGCTTATTTAACATATGCAGAGTACATCATGTGAAATGCCAGGCTGGATGAAGCACAAGGTGGAATCAAGATTGCTGGGAGAAATATCAATAACCTCAGGTACGCAGATTACATGACCCTTTTGGTAGAAACCAAAGAGGAACTAAAGAGCCTCTTGATGGAGATGAAAGAGGAGAGTGAAAAAGCTGGCTTAACATTCAAAAAATGAAGATCATGGCATCTGGTCCCATCACTTGATGGCAAATATATGCGGAAACAATGGAAACAGTGACAGACTTTATTTTGGGGGGCTCCAAATTCACTGAAGATGGTGACTGCAGCCGTGAAATTAAAAGGTGCTTGATTCTTGGAAGAAATGCTATGACAGACCTAGACGGCATATTAAACAGCAGAGACATTGCTTTGCCAACAAAGGTCTGTCTAGTCAAAGCTATGGTTTTTCCAGTAGTCATGTATAGATGTGAGAGTTAGATCATAAAGAAAGCTGAGTGTCAAAGAATTGATGCTTTTGAACTGTGGTGAGGGAGAAGACTCTTGAGAGTCCCTTGGACTGCAAGGGGATCCAACCAGTCCATCCTAAAGGAAATCAATCCTGGATATTCATTGGAAGGACTGATGCTGAAGCTGAAGCTCCAATACTTTGGCCACTTGATGCAAAGAACTGACTCACTGGAAAAGACCCTGATGCTGAAAAAGATTGAAGGCAGGAGGAGAAGGGGACAACAGAGGATGAGATGGTTGGATGGCATCACTGACTTGATGGACATGAGTTTGGGTGAACTCCAGGAGTTGTTGATGGACAGGGAGGCCTGGCATGCTGCAGTCCATGGTGTCGCAAAGAGTCAGACATGACTGAGTGACTGAACTAAACTGATTACTGGCTTAATGAAACAATGATGCCAAAGAATATGTTCAGTTTTATGCTAGTGAAGAAGTAAATAACAGGACAAATAATAGTGCTGTCCGGATTGGGATTTCTGTTATAATTCATGTTCTAAATAGTTTTAGTCTTCACAGTACACTAGATTTGTGCACTATGCATGTCACAACACCTAGAATTATGAATTTTTTTGAGAACATAGCATGAATAGAACAAAGCACAGAGAGTGATCTATAGTGTAGAACAGTGGATCGAGAACCACAATGATGTGTTTTGGAATGAAGATCTGGTTCAACAAAATTGCAAGACAGTATTCCCTGAAATTTTGCATTGCAAAATCCTAAGACATACAAAAAATAAACTCTGAGTAGTTGGATAAACTCAGCCAGTAGTTGGAATTGGTTGACTGCAAAGGCGGTTTGTTAGACCTGTTCTATTTGACTAGAAAAGTCATACAGATTCTGCATTCTCTTCCATAGATTCTGTCCATACAAACAAGCTATGGTCCATTACCTATAGCTTTGTTGAATTGAAAACACTGGAATCTGTGTCTAGCTGCTTTTACATTTATAGGATAGAGTTGCGTTGCGTGCTCTTGTAGTTATCTGTCCCTGTATTTTGAGAAGCATAGCCAAGGTCAAAAGCACAGGACTTTAAACAGTGGGATCCCTGTAAGACTTTGTTTGGTTTCCAGATTCCAGCAGGTGGTACCTTGACAAAACCAGGGGCGGCATCTCACCTCCCTTCCTGCCTAGGTGAGAGTCAGGCACAGGACTGAGCAAGGAGATGAGCACTCCTGGTATTTCACTATTAATGTTTGCCTGGCATGCTTCTGCAATCTTTTGTTTACATTGTTTGTTTTCCCTTTTTGTTATTATTTTACTAGATTACTGTCCTATTAGACATTCAAGCCTCAGGAAATAAGAATAGCACCACACAGCATGTTTTGGCTACATTCTTTATCCCTAACATTTAAAAACTACCTTCCAATACTGTAAGCTTAGTAGTTCTGATAAAATTTTCAAAATGTCCTGCTTTCCATTTTTCCATTTTGTTCCTCATTATTGCCTAGGAATGTCTCTTTTCAAAAGGTAGTAGTTACCCTAAAAATACAGTGTATGCAAAGAATGAGAATATCAACTTTCTTTTGACTTCAATGATTTTCTACACTGTTTCCATCTGCAAATTTTTCCACTTGCATAAACATAAAAAGATTGGAAGTGTGGGGGCAGGGGAGGAGGTGGATGGAAATTATGCTCTGAGGATATTATGCCAACAATGCAATTTAATGCATCTTTGATGGTGCGCAATTAGGTATTAAAATTTCTCATAACTAGAAACATTCTTGGTCAGTAGAAATTACCATAGATAATTTCAGGTGACAAGGGAATAATTTTGCTAGATAAAAGGGCTAGACAATACATAAAGCATTCAGTTTAGGGGAAAATTAATTTTTTCTTCACATGAATCCTTTGGTTAACCATATTAGAAAATGTAAATTCACATAAAACTGAAGTAGAAAACTGTTAAGTTTTTATATTTTAAAATAAAATTTATAAAGATACAATATAGCAAAGCAACTAACAAACAGTTGGCTAAATCAGAATTTACTGATTTTTTGTTCCTAAAGGGCTAACTGCTTTTGCACAAAGCTTTATTTAATGTATGCTACTGGTTTAATTTAGAGTCCTAGTGCTAAGCATGCCCTTAATCTTCTCTGATTTTCTTTCTTTCACACCAGTGTTTCTAAAGGAGGATGAAATGCTGAGGTCAATATATTAGTTGGATAGATTCATCAAGTATGCAGGACAATACCACTGCTCCAAATTCTGATCACATTCATGTTCTTGGCATACTTTGGGCATTGCATATGCTAGAAAAGAAAATCATAACAGACTGAAAAAAGTGCTGGGGGCTGCGACGGTGCACGAGTGTGGGGGGCTGCGATGGCACGCTTGGCCAAAAGGAGCTACCCCACATCCGAGGTCAGGGGCAGCAGCCGAGAGTGCCAGGCTGCGATGGTGCAGGAACAGCCAAGAGGAGCAACCCCCAGCCCGAGGCCAGGGCCAGCGGCCAGGAGGAGCAACCCCACGTCCAAGAAGTGGTGGCTGTGTGGGCGCAGGAGGGCCTAGAGGAGCTATTCCACATTCAAGGTCAGGAAGGGCGGTGGTGAGGAGATACCCCTCACCCAAGGTAAGGAGCAGTGGCTGCACTTTGCTGGAGCAGCCGTGAAGAGATACTCCATGCCCAAGGTAAGAGAAACCCAAGTAAGATGGTAGATGTTGTAAGAGGGCATCAGAGGGCAGACACACTGAAACCATAACCACAGAAAACTAGTCAATCTAATCACACTAGGACCACAGCCTTGTCTAACTCAATGAAACTAAGCCATGCCTGCGGGGCAACCCAAGACGGGCGGGTCATGGTGGAGAGGTCTGACAGAATGTGGTCCACTGGAGAAGGGAATGGCAAACCACTTCAGTATTCTTGCCTCGAGAACCCAATGAACAGTATGAAAAGGCAAAATGATAGCATACTGAAAGAGGAACTCCCCAGGTCAGTAGGTGCCCAATATGCTACTGGAGATCAGTGGAGAAATAACTCCACAAAGAATGAAAGGATGGAGCCAAAGCAAAAACAATACCCAGCAGTGGATGTGACTGGTGATAGAAGCAAGGTCTGATGCTGTAAAGAGCAGTATTGCATAGGAACCTGGAATGTCAGGTCCATGAATCAAGGCAAATTGGAAGTGGTCAAACAGGAGATGGCAAGGGTGAACATTGACATTCTAGGAATCAGTGAGCTCAGATAAATGGGTGGATGGGTGGGTGGAATGGGTGAATTTAACTCAGATGACCATCATATCTACTACTGCGGGCAGGAATCCCTCAGAAGAAATGCAGTAGCCATCATGGTCAACAAAAGAGTCCAAAATGCAGTACTTGGATACAATCTCAAAAATGACAGAATGATCTCTGTTTGTTTCCAAGGCAAACCATTCAATATCACAGTTATCCAAGTCTATGTCCCAACCAGTAACGCTAAAGAAGCTGAAGTGGAACTGTCCTATGAAGATCTACAAGAGTGCACAGCACTCTTTTAGAACTAACATCCCAAAAAGCTGTCCTTTTCATTATAGGGGACTGGAATGCAAAAGTAGGAACTCAAGAAACACCTGGAGTAACAGGCAAATTTGGCCTTGGAATGTGGAATGAAGCAGGGTAAAGGCTAATACAGTTTTGCCAAGAAAATGCACTGGTCATAGCAAACACCCTCTTCCAACAACACAAGAGAAGACTCTACACATGGACATCACCAGATGGTCAACACCGAAATCAGATTGATTATATTCTTTGCAGCCAAAGATGGAGAAGCTCTATACAGTCAACAAAACAAGACCAGGAGCTGACTGTGGCTCAGATCATAAACTCCGTATTGCCAAATTCAGACTCAAATTGAAGAAAGTAGGGAAAACTGCTAGACCATTCATGTATGACCTAAATTAAAAAAGTGGAAGTGAGATAGAGATTTAAGGGACTAGATCTGATAGATAGAGTGCCTGATGAACTATGGAATGAGGTTCGTGACATTGTACAGCAGACAGGGATCAAGATCATCCCCATGGAAAAGAAATGCAAAAAAGCAAAATGGCTTTCTGGGGAGGCCTTACAAATAGCTGTGAAAAAAAGAGAAGCGAAAAGCAAAGGGGAAAAGGAAAGATATAAGCATCTGAATGCAGAGTTCCAAAGAATAGGAAGAAGAGATAATAAAGCCTTCCTCTACAATCAATGCAAAGAAATAGAGGAAAACAACAGAATGGGGAAGACTAGAGATCTCTTCAGGAAAATTAGAGATACCAGGGAACATTTCATGCAAAGATGGGCTCGATAAAGGACAGAAATGGTCTGGACATAACAGAAGCAGAAGAGGTGGCAAGAATACACAAAAGAAGTGTACAAAAAAGATCTTCACAACCCAGATAATCACGATGGTATGATCACTCATCTAGAGCTAGACATCCTGGAATGTGAAGTTAAGTGGGCCTTAGAAAGCATCACTATGAACTCAGCTAGTGGAGGTGATGGAATTCCAGTTGAGCTATTTCAAATCCTGAAAGATGATGCTGTGAAAGTGCTATACTCAATATGCCACCAAATTTGGAACACTCAGGAGTGGCTACAGGACTGGAAAAGGTCAGTTTTCATTCCAATCCCAAAGAAAGGCAATGCCAAAGAATGCTCAAACTACTGCACAATTGCACTCATCTCACACGGTAGTAAAGAAAGGCTCAAAAATCTCCAAGCCAGGCTTCAGCAGTACATGAACCGTGAATTTCCAGATGTTCAAGCTGGTTTTAGAAAAGGCAGAGGATCCAGAGATCAAATTGCCAATATCCGCTGGATCAAGGAAAAAGCAAGGGATTTCCAGAAAAACATCTGTTTCTGCTTTATTGACAATGCCAAAGCCTTTGACTGTGTGGATCACAATAAACTGGGGAAAATTCTGAGAGAGATGGGAATACCAGACCACCTGACCTCCCTCTTGAGAAATCTGTATGCAGGTCAGGAAGCAACAGTTAGAACTGGACATGGAAAAACAGACTGGTTCCAAATAGGAAAAGGAGTATGTCAAGGCTGTATATTGTCACCCTGCTTATTTAGCTTATATGCAGAGTACATTATGAGAAATGCTGGGCTGGAAGAAGCACAAGCTGGAATTAAGATTGCTGGAAGAAATATCAATAACCTCAAATATGCAGATGATACCACCCTTATGGCAGAAAGTGAAGAGGAACTAAAAACCCCTCGATGAAAGTAAAAGAAAAGAGTGAAAATGTTGGCTTAAAGCTCAGCATTCAGAAAACGAAGATCATGGCATCTGGTCCCATCACTTCATGGGAAATAGATGGGGAAACAGTGGAATCAGTGGCAGACTTTATTTTTGGGGGGCTCCAAAATCACTGTAGATGGTGACTGCAGCCATGAAATTAAAAGACGCTTACTCCGTGGAAGAAAAGTTATGACCAACCTAGACAGCATATTGAAAAGCAGAGACATTACTTTGCCAAGAAAGGTCAGTGTAGTCAAGGCTATGGTTTTTCCAGTGGTCATGTATGGATGTGAGAGTTGGACTGTGAAGAAAGCTGAGCACCGAAGAATTGATGCTTTTGAACTGTGGTGTTGGAGAAGACTCTTGAGAGTCCCTTGCACTGCAAGGAGATCCAACCAGTCCATTCTAAAGGAGATCAGCCCTGGGTATTCGTTGGAAGAACTGATGCTAAAGCTGAAACTCCAGTAGTACTTTGACCACCTCATGCAAAGAGTTGACTCACTGGAAAAGACTCTGATGCTGGGAGGGATTGGGGGCAGGAAGAAAAGGGGATGACAGAGGATGAGATGGCTGGATGGCATCACCGACTCGATGGATGTGAGTCTGAGTGAACTCCGGGAATTGATGATGGACACGGAGGCCTGGCGTGCTGCCATTCATGGGGTCACAGAGTCGGATACGACTGAGCTACTGAACTGAATTGCACTGAGAAAAAAGGTACACTAAGCAAGGTCAGGATTAGCCAAGGGTGGACAGAAAGGAGGCTTTCCTCCAACTGTAGGTAATAGTCTTCTTGTTTCCATTCAGATTCTAACATTTAGCTTCAATTCAGTAAAAGCTGAATGCACTGTTCAGCTGACAAGCCACAAGCAATTCCTAAGTGATGGGAGTAACCAACCATTCCCTTGAGATGATGGATGTGTTCACTTCAGGCATTTTCTATAAAAAATGTAACAATAATGGCCTGATAACAGCTGACATGAGAATGCAGTCAGTCCAAGGCATGCACAGGCAGACAGTTCTAACAGCACTAATCCCTAAGAAAAATGAGCACTTCATAATCTATGTGATCAAAGGCAAAGGTACAGATGTCATCTGAAAACATTTCAATTTAAATGTAGATCATACCACTGACTCAATAATGAAAATGGGTATTAAGCTTCTGAGCATCAAGAGTTAATCTTTTGGAATTTTAGAGGCTGTTTCAGGTTAAATAAAAAATACCTAAGATTACGTTGTTTGTCTGTTTTATATATGGTAATGTATATAGCACTAACTCCTAATTTATCCCTCTACACTCTTTCCCCTTTGGTAACTATAAGTTTCGTTAAGAAAAAGAATCTGAAAAATAGTATACAGATAGATAGATGTATATATATAGATGTATAGCAAAGTAACTCGTCATATAAATATATGCTATCCATCTGAAGCTATACGTATATATATAGACCATTTGTTGTTTAGTTGCTGAGTCATGTCTGACTGTTTTCAGACCCCATGGACTCTAGCACATTAGACTTCTCTGTCATTCACTGTCTCCTGGAGTTTGCTCAAACTCAATTCCATGATGTCACAGCAAAGTAATTCAGTCATATATACATACACACACATCTGAAGCTAACACAACATTGTAAATTCTCTGCTGCTGCTGCTGCTAAGTCACTTCAGTCGTGTCCGACTCTGTGCGACCCCATAGATGGCAGCCCACCAGGCTCCTCCATCCCTGGGATTCTCCAGGCAAGAACACTGGAGTGGGTTGCCATTTCCTTCTCCAATGTGTGAAAGTGAAAAGTGAAAGTGAAGTCGCTCAGTCGTGTCTGACTCTTAGCGACTCCATGGACTGCAGCCTACCAGGCTCCTCCATCCATCGGATTTTCCAGGCAAGAGTACTGGAGTGGGGTGCCACCTCAATAAAACCCCCTAAACCCAAAAGCATATATAAAATAATGGAATATAAATGGCTTCTATAAAATTAATAGGTAAAGTTTTTAATTGTATAACTCACCATTATATACATGGAACATAATGAATCAAAAGAGACAAGGGACACCACCCTGCACATGGGCGAGTGGAGACTTACTTGGCGTGCCGGATATCTGGCAGGGACCTTTCTAGAGCAATGTTGTTGCTGACGAAAATGTTGAAACCATTTTCCCTGTAAGCTGAGTCATCGTGGTCTTCCTCAGTGAGGGGGTAAGGTTTTCCATGTTCACCTTTCCCTATCAGGAGAAAAGAAAAAGGGATTAGTGTCTACCTAAAAACCATTTCCACTTCTAGAGCAGATAATAGGATGTGAATGTGTTTCTTTAGTCTCTCTTGTTATTAGGCTCCAGAGACACTCCAGCAGCAAGATTTTATCAAATCATCATTTTATTTCATTTAGAGAAATGAAACATAGTCATAATAAAAAGTAAGCAACACAGAAGTAAAAAGTACAATCTCACCTCTCAGCGAAAACCACAGCTAAGAGCTTATACATTTCTATGCAGATATATACATATCTGATATGTATAATATACATATACTGCCTGATAATATACACACTGATAATATACATACTGCCTTATAATTTGATTTTATCAAACATAACTGAATAAAAAAAGGCATTACTTCATTTACTTCTGATGGTTGATATTATTCCATGGCCTTTCAATTTGTAGTATTTGATCAAAGTATATTTCTAGGTTATTTTCAACTTTCTATTTTGTAAGTAATCTTAATAAACATATTGGCTTGCTTAAGATTCCTAGATATGTATACTTGGAAGGGGGGGATAATTCCTGCAAATAAAGTTGCCAGAATATCTTTAGAGTTAGTAGATTGTTTTCTAACATCACCAGAAGCATTATAGAATATTTTGAAATTTGCTGGTAAAAATACAGATTATTCAAACTTTAATTTCCCTTCTGTCAAATAATAACAAAATTAATTTACATATATTTATCATCTGTATTTCTTACATTTTGAAACAGATTTTCATAGATTTTACAAGACAATCTGCGTTTAAGAGAAATTTACATATTATGTTTGCTAAAGCTTTATTAAGAATCTGTGTTGTAAATATTTTCTAGGTTCATTTCATTTAAATCTAAGGCTTCTGTTTTCTGGTTTGGCCTGGAAGGAGCTTGGAAAGTTCCTTTCTGTCTTAACAGCAGATAAGAAGCTGAACAGACTCAACAACACTTCTTGGATGCAGAAGAAAGGAGTAGACACAGGACAGGAGAGACAGATGGGGGAAACAGGAGCCCAGGCTTACCAGAGCAAGAATTCTTGAGCAGAAATGCCAGGAACCAGTTGTCCAGGGTAGGAAGTCTGAACTGTAATTGACAAATTGGTGGAGACTCAGAGCAGGCAAGCCTGAGAGGTAAAAGGTCTCCAAGGATTCAGTCAAAGAGAGGCTCCATTTTTATTGTGCTATTTATCTCCAGGAGCTCAACAAAGCTCACAGAGTAGATATCAGAGAAAAATTCTCTTGTGTTCTTGTCAGAAGGAAGATAGAAGAAACCATTTTGAAGTATGCCTGGTTCTTCCCATCAACAAGGCCTGCCCTCTGGGGAACCTAGTTAACCAGAGACCACCTGCTCAGGTGTATCCTGTTGAGCATAACGGACCTAAGAGAAGGGAATTCCTGACTTGATCCCATGGTAAATATCCTGCCCAACCAAAGTGGGGAGGAAAATCCTGAATGCCCTCCCACACACCTCTACATCACATCATGAAAGGCATGTTTATAGCAGTTTCTTTTACCAAGTATATCACATCCAACTTTCAAGGAAAACAAAGAAAAATCACAGGACATGCCAAAAAGGCAAATAAATAAATAAATAAATAAAATAAAATCACAATTTAAAGAAAGTAAGCATCAGAATTGAGCTTCTTGAGGCCAGAATATTGAAATGGTTTGACATTCCCTATCCCAGTGGACCATGTTTCATCAGAGATCAAAATAGTCAATCCTAAAGGAAGGAACCCTGAATATTCAAGGGAAGGACTGATGCTGAAGCTGAAGCTCCAATACTTTGGCCACCTGATGGGAAGAGATGACTCATTAGAAAAGACACTGATGCTGGGAAAGATTGTAGGCAGGAAGAGAAGGAGGCAGCAGAGGATGAGATGGTTGGATGGCATCACCGACTCAATGGATATGAATTTGAGCAAACTCTGGGAGACAGTGGAGGACATGGGAGCCTGGAGTGCTGTGCAATCCATAGCATTGCCAAGAGTTGGACATGACTCAAGATTGAACAACAACAAGCATCACAATGAGACATGGCAAGAATTGTGGAATGACCAGGCCAGGAGGTGAAAACAACTATGATTAATATGCTAAGGATCTAATGGATAAAGTAGACAGCATGCAAGAACAGATGGGCCATATAAACATGTGCACATACAATGCAAACAGGAGAAGAGAGAAAATTGATACCTGATAATATCTGAAAAAACAATGACAGAGAATTTCCCTGAATGAATATCAGACTCCAAACCATAAATCCTCGAAGATCAGGGTACACCTTGCAGGCCAATTACCAAAACACTACACTGAAGCATATCATTTTCAAAATAAAGAAAATCAAAGATAAAGAAAAAATCTTGAAAGAAAACAAGAGGAACAGCTTCTTAACCTATAGAGGAACAAAAATAAACTTTTATCCAACTTCTCTCCAGAAGCCACAGAAGCAAGAAGAGAGTGGAGTGAAATATTATATTGACAATTACAGAATTGATAAAAAAAAAACCCTACCCACCTAGAACGCTATCCTCCGTGAAACCACCCTTCAAATAAAGGAGAAATAAAGGCCATCTCAGACAAACAAACATTGGAGGAATTTGTTGCTATTAGACCTGCCTTGTGAGAAGCATTAAAAAGATCCATAAGGAGAAAGACAATGATATAGGTTATAAACGTGGATCTACATAAAGCAAGAGTATTGAAGAAAGAATAAAGGAAGGTAAAATAAAAAATAAAGCCTTTTCATTTTTCTTATTCTTAATAGAAGTTGGTTCAAAGTAGAATATTAGCAATGTAATAGATTATATATGTTTATATATTATATTATTTCTGTGTTCATTATATAGACACACATATGCTTATGAAAAGTGGAACAGAGGACAGCAATGATACAAGACATAGGAGAAAGGAATTAAAAATTAGGATCATTTTATGATTTTAAGGTATAACACTCCTCTTAAAATGCTGTAGTTTTATTTATAAGTGGAGTTGCATTAGCTGTAAATGCGCTGCACAGACTAGGCAACCACTAAAAAAGTTACAAAGAAGCAGAGCTATCTGAGTCCCTGCTATCTCAATTTAAAATTGATAGAGAAACAAGAAACTGTCAAGCAAGTTAACAACATTTCACTTTCTGTATATGAAATCAATATTTAAATAACACTTTTCTCCATTGCTGTTTTTAAACAATGTTCAGCTCAGTTCAGTTCAGTCACTCAGTTGTGTCTGACTCTTCATGACCCCATGGACTGCAGCACGGCAGGCCTCCCTGTCCATCACCAACTCCTGGAGTTTACTCATACTCATGTCCACGGAGTCGGTGATGTGATCCAACCATCTCATCCTCTGTCGTCCCCTTCTCCTCCTGCCTTCAATCTTTCCCAGCATCAGGGTCTTTTCAAATGAGTCAGTTCTTTGCATCAGGTGGCCAAAGTATTAGAGTTTCAGCTTCAGCATCAGTCTTCCCAATGAATATTCAGAACTGATTTCCTTTAGGATGGACTGGTTGGATCTCCTTGCTATCCAAGGGACTCTCAAGAGTCTTCTCCAACACCACAGTTCAGAAGTAAGTAGCTGGAATATACCAGTATCAGTATGTTCTTGTGATCACTTCAGCCCAAGAAAGCTGTGTAGTATTTTAAAAATTATTGTGATGATATAAAAATTATTGTGATTCATTTAGCAAAAAGAGTTGGAAAGAAGGCTTTTCCTATGTATCAAAACTTTTTTATAACTTTGTCATCTGTGTACCTAGAAAAAAAGTAAATAAATTTCTTTAGTTGAAAAAAAAGAAGCATAACTGATATACTAAGAAGTGGAGAAAAATGGTATCATATAAAATGCTCAGTTCAAAGCACAAAAGACAGAGAAGTATAAGGCAAACAAGGAACAAGGATGACAAACAGAAAACAGCAATGAATATGGTAGAGATTAATGAAAACTATACCAGTAATCACTGTGAATATCAATGGCTTAATGCATCAATTACAAGGGATTCTCAGAGTGGATCAAGATAAATCTAAGATTTTTTTCCCATCCAGATGATTTTACTTTTCTACATAGTTTTTTATTTACACATCACATTTATAGATAAATCAGGTCCAACTGTACTATTTGGAGAAGTAAATGGCAACCCACTCCAGTGTTCTTGCCTGGAGAATCCCAGGGAGAGGAGAGCCTGGTGGGCTGCTGTCTATGGGGTTGCACAGAGTTGGACATGTCTGAAGTGACTTAGCAGCAGCAGCAGCAGGCTTGGAGAAGGCAACGGCACCTCACTCCAGTACTCTTGCCTGGAAAATCCCACGGACAGAGGAGCCTGGTGGGCTACAGTCCATGGGGTCACTAAGAGTCGGACACAACTGAGCGACTTCACTTTCACTTTTCCCTTTCATGCATGGGAGAAGGAAATGGCAACCCACTCCTGTGTTCTTGCCTGGAGAATCCCAGGGATGGGAGAGCCTGGTGGGCTGCCGTCTGTGGGATCACACAGAGTCGGACACTACTGAAGTGACTTAGCAGCAGCAGCAGCAACTGTACTATTATTTTAAAAATTCATTTATGAATTGTTTTACTAATATTTTGTTTTGTTTTATTCATTAAAATTTTTGAACCATCTGGAACTTGTTCTGGTGTGAGATGTGAGGAAAACCTCACTTTATCATTAAACAAATGGCTAAGTGTTATAGGATTGACATTTAATGAATAATTTGTCATTTTCTTTCTTGCTTTAAAATGCCACATATAAAAGTAAACATAGAATTGCCATGCTGCTGCTGCTGCTAAGTCAATTCATACGACTCTGTGTGACCTCATAGATGGCAGCCCACCAGGCTCCCCTGTCCCTGGGATTCTCCAGGCAAGAACACTGGAGTGGGTTGCCATTTCCTTCTCCAATGCATTAAGTGAAAAGTGAAAGCGAAGTTGCTTAGTTGTGCCCGACTCTTAGCGACTCCATGGACCGAAGCCTAACGGGCTTCTCCGTCCATGGGATTTTCCAGGCAAGAGTACTGGAGTGGGGTGCCATGGCCTTCTCCAGAATTGCCATATGACCTAGCAATCCCAATTCTGCCATAGATCTGAAAAGAGAAAAACTAATTTGAAAAGATAGGCTTCCCAATGTTCATAGCAACCCTATTTAAACTAGTCAAGATATGGAAAGAACCTAAATATCCATTGACAGATGAACGGATAAAGATGTAGTACACACATACAATGGGATAATGCTCACCCAGAGAAAAGAACAAGATAGTGCCATTTACAGAGACACCAATGGGCCTAGAGACTGTCATACAGAGTGAAAAGTCAGAAAGACCAAAAAAAAATATTGTCTATTAACACATTTATGTGGAATCTAGAAAATGATGGTACAAGTGATGTTATTTGCAAAGCAGAAATAAAGATGCTGATGTAGAGAATAAATACATGGACAGTGAGAGGGAAAGGGTGGGTGGGGTGAGGTGGGAGATTGGGATTGACATATATATGCTATTGACACTGTGTATAGAATAGATCACTAATGAGAACCTACTGTGTGTATAGCACAGGAAACTCAGTGCTCTGTGGTGACCTGAATGGGAAGCACAAAAGGAAGGGGAGATACATGTCTACAAACAGCTGATTCATTCTGCTGTACAGTGCAAACTAAGACAATATTATAAAGCAACTAAACTCCAATAAAAATTCATTTAAAAATCTATATAATCAAGCCTTTGATCAGATTTAATTTTTTTTGGAGAGGTTTTTCATAATCAACACATCTTAAACCATCATACACAGCGCTCCACACCCTCTCTAGATCCCAAATCTGCATATATATATATATATATATATATATATACACTACATATAGCTTGCTATTCTACATTTATGTTTTTGCCTGTTCATCAGCAATCTTTCAATTGAGATAGAAGCTTCATGCAAGTAGGGCCTTTCTTCTGTGTCTCCAAATATCCCCAGGACCTGGAAGAGTTTCTGCCACATAGCAGATAATCTAATAAACATTTTTGAGTCTTATACAGATAAAGAAGTGATAAGATTTGGGTTCATTGAAAGTGAAAGTGTTTGTCGCTCAGTCATATCTGACTCTTTTTGACCCCATGGACTGTACAGCCTACCAGGCTCCCCTGTGCATGGGATTTCCCAGGCAAGAATGCTAGAGTGGATTGCTATTTCCTCCTCCAGGAGATCTTCCAGACCCAGGGATCAAACCCATGTCTCCTGCATTGCAGGCAGATTCTTTACCATCTGAGCCACCAGGGAAGAAATAAAGATACTCATGTATTTATTCAAAATCACATATTAAGCAACTACTCTGAGCAGGAGCTGGGGATTAAATGATGAACATCAGAGTTATTACCTATGATATCGTGTTTAACAGAAAAGTTTTAAAAAGCAGATCATTGTGGTTAGAAAAGCAGTATGATTGCCCATGAGATCCTGGAGGGATGGATGATGTCTTGCTGTCTATGAGTCTATAAGTCTTAGTACAGTGCTGATCACGTGGCTTGCTCCACAGCATTTCTGTGAGACGAATACATGGGGAGATGAATGAATGTACTTAATTAATTAATGCATGAGGAATGTCTCCCAATGATATGGGACCTCTCAGCAGAGGTAAGGAAGGCTAAAGGTAAACAGGCAGAAGTGTCACAGGCGTGGTTCAGAGACCTGAGAGTATAAAGTGTGACTGCGAATTCGAGCTAAGGTTTGTTAGGGCTGGAGTTGGAGGCATGGGTGGAACGGTGGTGAATTGTTGGTTTTGAATTTTTCTGAAAGTGGTAAAAGTTCTAACTAAAGTAGAGTGTAATAAATCAATAATCCATACTGGAATCTCTAGGGTGACAGTTGAAAACCTCGTAGGAATGCACAGCACAAAACCTAACCAAGGAAAAACATGAAATAATAAAATGGACTATTTAGGTGACAAAAGATTCCAGAACTTAATCCTCTTACAATTCACAGTTTGTATTGTTAGACCAATATCTCCCCATTTCCCTCAACCCTAGCCAGTCATTATCACCATTTCACTCTTCCTCTGTGGACTAAGGATTTTTATATTAATATATAAAGTGATATTACTGAACATTCATCTTCTCTGCCAACTTATTTTGATTAGCATTTACAACAGGTTATTCTTCACCTATCAGAAAGAAGGAAATCCTTCTATTTGAGACAATGTGAATAGACCTTGAGGGCATTACATTAAAATGAAAAGGAAAACTCCAGACCTACATGGATTCCTTGATGAATTTATTTTTCCGAATGTCAAAGTGAGAAATAGTGCCATCTTGCTTGGGGCTGGTGCATGGGGATGACCCAGAGAGATGTTATGGGGAGGGAGGCGGGAGGGGGGTTCATGTTTGGGAATGCATGTAAGAATTAAAGATTTTAAAATTTAAAAAATAAAAAAACTTTAATAAAAAAAAGAAATAGTGCCATCTTTATAGGAATATTTTTAGAAAAGAGAGACTCTAAAAATATCTTTTTAGAGTATCAGCATAAGCCTGATATCAAAACCAGGTAAGAGTATTACAGGAAAGGAAAATATCAGATCTATGTCTCTCAGGAATATAGATTTAAAAAAAAGTAACAAAAGATTAAGAAAATGAATCTACCAATATTTTAAAAGACAGCTTATAATGACCAATTGGGATTTATTCCAGCAATACAATGTTGACTTAACATTCAAATTCATCAATATAACTCACATTGAGGAATAGGTCATATTATTTCAATATTTACCAAAAAAATCATTTGATAAAACTCAACAATAATGGAAACTTCCAGTAACCTAGGAGCAGAAGGGGGCTTTAAATATATAACAAAGGGTAACCACATGAACAATGTGGGAAATATCATACATTATTGGTGAAGCAGAACACTTTCCACACTGAGGCTGAAAACAAGAAAATGTCAAGTGTTTTTAACTCTACTCAATCTGCAACCTTGATCCTGTCTACCTGGGGCAATCAAGAGAAATGTCTTTAAGAAGAAATAAGAGCTGTAAATACTGTAAAGGAAGAATAAAGACTAATTCATTTTAAATGACATGAATGTGTACCAAAAAAAGAGACAAAACTGGAAAACTATGAAAACTGAGGTAACTTTGTCAATTTTTACTGATAAAGATCAATATAGAACCAACTCTTAATGCACTAACAACAAATTTGAAATACACTTTTTAAAATAACATGAAAATAGCAATTACCTAGGAATAAATCTAACAAAATATGCCCAAGGTTGTTCCCCATACTGACAATATAAGAAACTTTGCTGAAAGAAGTTCAGTTCAGTTCAGTCACTCAGGCGTGTCTGACTCTTTGCAACCCCATGAATCGCAGCACGCCAGGCCTCCCTGTCCATCACCATCTCCTGGAGTTCACTCAGATTCATGTCCATCGAGTCAGTGATGCCATCCAGCCATCTCATCCTCTGTCGTCCCTTCTCCTCCTGCCCCCAATCCCTCCCAGCATCACAGTCTTTTCCAATGAGTCAACTCTTCACATGAGGTGGCCAAAGTACTGGACTTTCAGCTTTAGCATCATTCCTTCCAAAGAAATCCCAGGGCTGATCTCCTTCAGAATGGACTGGTTGGATCCCCTTGCAGTCCAAGGGACTCTCAAGAGTCTTCTCCAACACCACAGTTCAAAAGCATCAATTCTTCGGCGCTCAGCTTTCTTCACAGTCCAACTCTCACATCCATACATGACCAGTGGACAAACCATAGCCTTGAGTAGACGGACCTTAGTCGGCAAAGTAATGTCTCTGCTTTTGAATATGCTATCTAGGTTGGTCATAACTTTTCTTCCAAGGAGTAAGCACCTTTTAATTTCATGGCTGCAGTCACCATCTGTAGTGATTTTGCAGCCCAAAAGAACTAAAGAAGTTAATAGACAGCTAAATAATCAGAGTAACAGAGTATGATCTTGGATTGAAAGAGGTATCTTTAAGTGGTCCTTTCTCAAGGGACCAATCACTAGTCTATAAAGTAATCCAAGTTAAAATCTTGGGAGTGCTTGCTTCCTTATTGGTGGCAATGTTATTGTGTGTGTGATTGGGATGTTTTATGTAGTGAGATGAGCTGAGTTAAACGTGTATTTGGAAATGTAAAATACCTAGAATACTTACCACAATGTTAAAGGAGTACACAGCTGGGGAAAACTAAAACTATACACATTTGGTTACAGAATAAACTAACACTAACTTGGTTACCTAAAAATAATAATGCAATCATATATTAATAATAACCATTCATTGTTTGTAATTATATCTCCATTGTCTGACTATGGAAACTTCATTTTTAAAAAGAAGAATTGCCAGAGATATGGGTATTTTTTATATTAAAAACCTTACTTATATTTTGATTTAGCCTATAAGGAGTTAAGTAGCAAGAAGTATTTACATTCATTCTGAGCACAGATCTTTAAAGTAGAGCTGATATAAATCTATATACATGAATTGATGTTGTTGATAAGGATTTGCTGTGAAAGAAATTAAGAATCACCTATGTCTAAAATGCTTCCCAGGTTTTTTGGTGGTAAAGAATCTGCCTGCCAATTCAGGAGATGTGGGTTCAATCCCTGGGTTATAGTAAGATCCCTGGAGAAGGAAATGGCAACCCACTCCAGTATTCTTGCCTGGAGAATTCCATGGACAGAGTAGCCTGGTGGGCTGTAGTCCATGGGGTCACAAGAAGTCAGACACAACTTAGCAACTAAACAACAAAACAATGTCTAAAAGAGACACATTTATATAGAAGTCTTAGTGTTCTATCATTTTTCAGCTTTAATATGACCTTGGGGAGAGGCTTTATTTTCTAATTGTGTAGTTATTCTTTGAATTATCATGAAAAGCTAAATTGTTTTCAGACAACACAGGAGAAGTTATGTTAAGAAATATTTTGCCTCAACATCCCAACCATTTAAAAGCTTATTTAACTTAATTCATCACTGGTGCACACTGGTTTTACCTACACAGTTACAAATAAAAATTTTCTTAATCCTTAAGGTCTAATGATAAGCAGGACTAAGTCTTGTTCAGAAAGTATGTGTAACATATACAATAAGATTTCTGCATCTTATCTCTCCTTCAATCCTCACTCCTCTAAAGGGAAGTGCTTGATTTAATTTCTATGCAGTGAATTCCCCAGGAAGTGACAACCTTTTATTTTTAAATATAACATTACTGTCAAAAGCATCTGACTTGAACTGTTAGCATTCTTCTTTGTATAATTTTCACAAACTGTCAGAGTTCCATGGCTTGAACATTTTTTATCTCTTCTAAAAAAATAAGGCAACATGATCAAATTGCATGCCCATGTCATTTGAAGTATACAGAGAAGAAGTTGAGATCAAACCCATCAAAGAGTGGAAAAAAATGCAAAGAAAAAATAAAGAAACCACTGGTAAAAAGGTAAATTAGAATCAAAGCAGCGAGAGAAAGGAAGATTAGCAAAGAGAACATAACTGAAGCTAAGATGTGTGTGTGAGGGTATATTCTTATCAGAAATGTATTTCTTGTAATAAATAAAATCTGGGCAACAAAGTCATAGTTAACATTATCATCTGTTAATAGTAACATTATATACAGCCTAAGGAAATAACTGAAATTACATTATACTACATAAAAAGGAAAATATAGAGGCCGTGATTCTAAATAAATTCAAAAAATTATTTTAGTTAAATATTCACAAGAAAAATAAAGAGAATTCCAGAAAACATCTATTTCTGCTTCAATGATTATACTAAAGCTTTTGACTGTGTGGATCACAACAAACTATGGAAAATTTTTAAAAGAGATTGGAATACCAGACCATCTGACTTGACTCCTGCAAAACCTGTATGCAGGTCTAGAAGCAACAGTTAGAACCAGACATGGGACAATGAACTGGTTTCAAACTGGGAAAGGAGTACATCAAGGGTGTATATTTTCACAGCCTTATTTAACTTCTATGCAGTTTAACATCATGTGAAATGCTGGGCTGAATGAAGCACAAGCTGGGATCAAGACTGCCAGGAGTAATAATCAATATCCTCAGATATGTAGATGAAACCACCATCATGGCAGAAAGTGAAGAGAAACTGAAGAGCCTGTTGATTAAAGTGAAAGAGGAGAGTGAAAAAGCTGACTTAAAGCTGAACATTCAAAACAAGAAGATCATGGCATCTGGTCCCATCACTTCATGGCAAATAGACGGGGAAATAACGGAAACAGTGATAGACTTTCTTTTCTTGGGCTCCAAAATCACTGCAGATGGTGACTGCAGCCATGAAATTAAAAGACACTTGCTCCTTGGAAGAAAATCTATGACCAACCTAGACAGCATATTAAAAAGCAGAGACATTACTTTGCCAACAATGGTCCATGTAGTCAAAGCTATGGCTTTCCCAGTAGTCATGTATGGATATGAGAGATGGATCATAAAGAAGGTTGAGCACTAAAGAACCGATGCTTTTCAACTGTGGTGTTGGAGAAGACTCTTGAGAGTCCCTTGGACTGCAGGGAGATCAAACCAATCAATCCTAAAAGTAATCAATCTTGAATATTCATTGGAAGGACTGATGCTGAAGTTGAAACTCCAATACTTTGGCCACCTGCTGCAAACAGCTTACTCATTAGAAAAGACCCTGATGCTGGGAAAGATTAAATGTTGGAGAAGAAGGGGAAGACAGAGGACGAGATGGTTGGATGGCATCACTGACTCAATGGACATGAGTTCGAGCAATCTCCAGGAGATGGTAAAGGACAAGGAAGCCTGTGTGCTGCAGTCCATGGGGGCGGGGGGGGGGGGCATCACAAATAGTTGGGTACGACTGAGTGACTGAACAACAACAATTAACAAGGAACCTGAAATGATCTCAGCTTTCAGACTGAGTGAGTGATAAGTATAGATATATGTCACATTGAAAATAGTTTCTTCATCAAAACAACATATTAATTTTGATTATGAATGACAACAAATACGTTCTAAAGCATATGCCATTTACAATACAATTTTACATGAGGCTGAAGAACCAGTGAAATCTTGTTCAGCAGATTATTAAGGAAGCTGGATGCAGGAGAAGGGATGAAGGGATGAAAATGATGACATGTGCTATTGTCATCAAAAACAAAAACAGCATGAATACCACATCCTCAGTCTGGCCTGGGTGGTTGGGGGAGTGGTGAAGAGATAACTTTGGTTATTAAATGGACAAAAGAAGGCGATTTCTGTAACTCCACACTAAGGACTATATGTTAACATACATGTCCTAATTTCAAGACGAGTGGATTTACATTTCTATGGAACCAAAATAGACTTCCAAAAAGCTCACTAAAGTATAAATGATTCTTTCTCCCATTACTGTAGTGATGGAATGAAAAAGTATCTGTGGTCTGTGCTTCATAAACTTCTCATTGTTCCAACAAATGTGGCGTAAATAAGGCATAGACACCTGAAATATGCAAACAATAACTCTAGTAATGTTGTTGAGTGAAGAGATTTTAATGGCATGTTAAACTGCTTAGATTTACAGTAATGTCTTAAAGACTATGTTCACATCATTAATATCAGAAATGTCTATATTTTAAGTAACCAGACAGCCTTCCCATCTTTATAATAAAATTTTCTACTGTTCTTCATATATATTTTATTATACTTTCTTCATTTAACTAGGAACTGATTAATTACATCTAGGTAACCATATATATATATATATATATATATATATATATATATATATATATATATATATATATATATTACTATAAAAGGAATAAACTATTCTCATCCTGTGGATATGTTTCCTGGAATGTTCAGTTCTCTAATTCCATGCCTCACTCAAGCAATTTTTCTTGTCTGATTGAACCATTCTGGAAGTGATAACTCAAGATTGGTTGTCAAGAAATCTTTGACATTTTGAATTGGTCATACAATTTCGTAAAATTATTTTTCTCTTCTGTTCTTTCATTTTCATTTGTGCTACTAGTTAGGGAGATTTTGTCAATTTATCTTTGAAATTCTGTACTGAATTTTTCATATCTGTTTGTATATCTTTTTTATTTTCAACAATTTCATTTTCTTTACTGAATGTTCCTTCAAAAACAGTGATCTTCTATTATGAAGGCAGCATAATCTCTGATTTATCTACAGATATTGTGTCAGCTATGGTTTATTCAAGGAAGTAGAACTTGCAAGATTATCTCATCTATAAATCACTAGTTTTTCTAAAGGAATGGAGTATTTACAGAGAAATACTTAGAAATCGGAGTAATAGTAAAAAGCTGGAAAAATTTCCTCTTGAAGATGGTAAACTATGAGATGATAACAAAACTCTCCCTCTCTTTTACTCAGAGATATTAAAATGCTTTAAAATCATACAGGTATTCATCACTAGCAATGACACAAAGAAATTGAGAGAAGGAGGCAAGGGGCAGGGAGAAAACCAAAAAGCTCATCTCAGTGCAAATGTAAACGCACCCCTCAGCTTTGAGTCAATCATTTGTCATCAGGATGACACAAATTAAAAACAATGACATGCTATCCCATGCCTATTAGAATCACCAAACTAAAAAGAATGGCCATATGAAGTTTAGGCAAGAATACAGAAGCGCTGGAATCATTATATGTTTGCTGCTGGAATACAAAATGGTAAAAACCACTTTGGTAAACAATTTGACAGTTTTCTAAAACTTTAAGTACATATATAATACATGATCTAGGCATTCCACTCTTAGGTGTTTCACAAGAAAAAAGTGAGCATATGTCCATTTAAAGACCTGTGCATGACTGCTCATAATAGTTTTAGTTACAATAGCTTCAAACTGGAAATAACCAATAGTCCATGAAAAGGGATATGGATAAACACACTGCAGTGTGTCCAGACACTAGAAGGTGTGTGTGTGTGTGTGTGTGTGTGTGTGTGTGTGTGTGTGAACGCACTCTTTCACTAAATCATGTCTGACTCTTGCGACCCCTTTGATTGTAGCCGGCCAGGCTCCTCTGGCCATGGCATTCTCCAGGGGAGAATACTGGAGTGGGTTGCCATTTCCTCCTCCAGGGGATCTTCCTCACTCAGGGACCAAACCTGTGTCTCCTGCATTGACAGGCACATTCTTTACCACTGAGCAACTTGGCAAGCCCATAAATACTGTGATACAACTTTGTAATAAAAAGAGTGGAAGTTTTATGTGCATAGCTATATGATGACCCTAAAACCAATGGCACCAAGTGACAGAAATCAGATGAAAGATAGTATATACTATCAATATATTATTTTATTCATATAAATTTCCAGAAAATTCAAACTAACTTATAGTGACAAAAAGCATATGAAAGATGGGATTACGGGTTGGCTAGAAGGAAAGGAGAAGGGATTACCAAGAGCTATATTAAACTTTTGGTAACTTTCTTGACTGTGATTATAGCTTTGCAGGGGTATCTTAGGTCAAAGGTGATGGTATACACTTCAAATTTGTGCAGGCCAGCAAGCAAGAAAGAAAGAAAGTGAAGTCACTCAGTCGTGTCCAACTCTTTGCGACCCCATGGACTGTAGCCTACCAGGCTTCTCTGTCCATGGGATTTTCCAGGCAAGAATACTGGAGTGGGTTGCCATTTCCTTCTCCAGGGGATTGTCCCAACTCAGGCATCAAACCTGGGTCTCTCACATTGCAGGCAGACGCTTTACCATCTGACCCACCAGGGAAGCTGGCCAGCAAATTAAACTATAAATAAGGTGAAAAGACAACCTTCAGATGGGAGAAAATGATAGCAAATCAAACAACTGACAAAGGATTACTCTCCAAAATATATAAGCAACTCATTCTGTTCAACAGCAGAAAAATTAAAAACCCAATCAAAAAGTGGGCAGAAGACCTAAACAGACGTTCCTCCAAAGAAGACATTCAGATGGCTAATATACACATGAAATTATGTTCAACCTCACTCAGTGTTAGAGAAGTGTAAACTAAAACTACAACGAAGCATCAACTCTTAGCAGTCAGAATGCCGCCATCAAAATGTCTACATACAAAGATGCTGGAGAGAATGTGGAGAAAAGGGAACCCTCTTGCACTGTTGGTGGGAATGTAAATTGATACAGCCACTATGGAGAGCTGTATGGGGATTCCTTAAAAAACTAGGAATAAAACTATCATTCGACACAACACTCCCACTACTGGGCATTTACCCTGAGGAAACCATAATTGGAAAGGACACATGTACTCCAATGTTCATTGTAGAGCTAGAATATGGAAGCAACCTAGATGTCCACTAACTGATGAATGGATAAGAAGTTGTGGTATATATACACAATGGAGTATTATTTAGACATAAAGGAACACATTGAACTCAGTTCTAATAAGGTGGATGAGCTTAGAGCCTATTATACAAAGTGAAGTAAGTCAGAAAGAGGAAATCAAATATATATTAACATATATATATGGTTTCTAGAAAGATGGTATTGATGAACATATACGCAGGGTAGCGGTGGATACACAGATATATATAGAGAACAGACTTGAAGACACAGTGGGAGAAGGACATGGCGGGACAAACAGAGTAGCATGGAAACATATACATTACCATATGTAAAGTTAGATAGCCAGTGGAAATTTGCTTAATGATGTAGGGAGCTCAAATCCAGTGTTCCGTGACAACCTAGAGGGGAGGGATGGGGTGTGAAGCAGAAGGTTGGTTCAAGAAGAAGGCAACAGATGCATATCTGTGGCTCATTCATGCTGATGTGTGGCAGAAACCAACATAGTATTGTAAAGCAATTATACTCCAATTAGAAATAAAAAATTTAAACAAAATTATATCTAAAGATCTCCAAAAAATATATACAGCCTTTTGTATTTCTACAGCATCATAAAATGGTTAAAATTAAATGTGGGGACAATGATTATTAAAATGAAAATTAACTTTTATTCTATGTTTGACCTATTTCCAACATCCTGCTTATAGAAAGCAGCACTGCTAGTTCTTTTACTTGTATTGACGGATGGTTAGCTTCTATATCGTAAGTATAATACTAACATTTTTTCATGGACTTATTAGGTTTAGATTTTATATATCAATTACCTGCTGTATTAATTGGGAATTTAACATTAAGTTAAAGCAAATTGATCCCAAAGCAGAGATGAAACACTGGGTCCCTAGACCTTCAGTGTCAAGAGTCTTCTTTCCCAAATAAGGTAGATAAAATAAGTAAGGATAATCCATTATAAAGAGTCAAAGGGAGAAATGAAATCTAGGACAGGAACCCAATGCTCTTCTGCATGATTTAGATGAGAAGGCAAGAAATTTTTATCTAATAATAATAATAACAAAAATAATGAGTTGTAAGATGACTCTCTCCTAATACAGAGGTAATAAATGAAAGGTCTGTCTGAAGAAGCGGTCAAGTCTCTTGACAAATAGAGGTTCAGCATCAGTGAAAGGAGTGACTCTTATATCTTTCAGGAGAGTTGGTGAACCATATCCACATTCTTACCTGGTAACTGAGTTTAACTGTGCAGAGTTGGGGGGCAGGGTCTGACCTTACGGCTCTCAGGTCCATCTCACTTAATAACTCACTGTCAATGGGTTGTCTCTGTCACTGTTTCTGAGAGTGATTTTTGCCAGGTTTGTGCCAGCCCTTAAAGGTTGTAGCTTCTCAGGTCATTTTAAAGGACAATCGGTTTTGAGGATATCAAAAAATAGGTTTTGGAGATTCCATTCAGTCCCATAATTATCACATTTTTTTTAAAACAATTACTGTCGATTAAGAAAAAAAGTACCTTCTTCTTATAATGTCAGTTAGGAAGTTAAATTATGATAATTATCAGATAACACAGAATAAGAAAATAATAATTAAAACATTATGATATTTTCAAATGTGAGGAGGAAATGATCCTTCAAGGGGAAACTCATTCGAGAAGGTCACTTGTAGTGTGGTGAGGAGACAACTTAAGAATTATGATGAAGAGGAGTTGATCACCATTCCACTGCATGATGGGAGAACAAGGGCATCAGAGGACACAGTGAAACTCAGAGGATGGAAACCTTAGCTCGTATTCACAATACATCTCATTCTTTTATCAACCTAATTTGCACTGAACAGTTTAAACTGATGGCTGAAAGAAGCATCAAAAACACTGAAATGAAGCACATGTGAAAGCCTTATTTTCTTTTTCAGAGCATGTTATACATGGCCATGTTTTTTTGGTTCTATCATTAATTTTCTATTCATTAAAAAAAGATTAGAGCTTCCCTGGTGGCTCAGTGGTAAAGAATCCACCTGCTAATGCAGGAGACATAGGTTTAATTATGATCGAGAAGATTCCATGTGCCGCAGGGCATCCAAGCCCGGCACCGCAAGTATTGAAGCTGTGCCCTAGAGCCCGGGAGACACAACCACCGAAGCCCGCGTGCTCTAGAGCTTCTGTTTCAAACCAGGGAAGCCCCCACACTGAGAAGCCGGGGTACCGCAGCTGCAGCCCGCTCTCCCTTCCTAGAGAAAGGCCCATGCAGCAGTAAAGACCCAGCACAGCCAAAAATAAGCAAATAAAATTGTTAAACAACTTTTAATTAATTTTAAGAGTTTAGTTACGTTACAACGTGGTATTAGTTTCTGCACAGCAAAGTGAATCAGTTATAAGGTATCCTCTCTCTTTCAGATCTCCTTCCCATTTAGCTCATGACAGAACACTGAGGAGAGTTCCCTGAGCTATACAGTAGCTTCTCTTTAGTTATCAATTTCATATTGATACATAGTAGTGTATGTATGCCAACCACAGTCACTCAATTAATCCCACAGCCTGTCCCTCAATATTTTACAAAAAATACAATTAACATTCATGAAGGGCAATCCCAGGGCCAGTACAAAATAGCTACAGCTTCTGCCTGGCAGGAGTGTTGAACTTCTGCAGTTATTCATCTCTCAGATGGGGAACAGAAGAGAGAATGGGATTTGAAATTAGCTTTTAATTCCTGCTGGTACAATCTCTGAATTTTTATAACTTGACCCATTAGGTTAGGATAACTAGTATCCGTTGTATGAGTTCTAGGTCTCATTCAGCTAATCCTTGAAATTACAATTTGCTTTCAAAAAACACATGCCTCTAAGAATGTTCTGACCAGCAGTTTTCATAAATTAATTCATTAAAAAGAAAAAACTATGATTACAAACCTGTTACGTGCTGGGAGCTGTAATAGGACATGGAAAATAGATCTAAAATCACACATGGTTCCAGCCCTTGTGGAAACTGTAAAACCAGGACACATGGCACAGGTGGTAAAGAATTTGTCTGCCAATGCAGGAGACATAAGAGATATGGGTTCAATCCTTGTGTCAGGAAGATCCCCTGGTAGAGGGCATGGCAACCATTCCAGTATCCTTGCTTGGCGAATCCCATGGACAGAGGAACCTGTAGGGTTACAGTCCATTGGGTTGCAAAGAGTTGGACATGACTGAGTGACTGAGCATACACACACATACGCGTGTGTGTGTGTGTGTGTGTGTGTAAACCAAACACTTTTCTGTATACCTGAAACTAACATGATGTTATAAATCAACTATCTTTCAACCAAAATTGTTAAAAAAAAAAAAAAAGTATGCCATCTGGCAGTAAGCTTAGTGCTTAGTGCTCTGTGAGGACCTTAGAGGGGTGGGGTTGGGGGTGGGAGGGAGTGGATATATGTATACTTAAAACTGATTCACTTTGCTGTACAGAAGAAACTAACAATATTGTCAAGCAACTCTATGCCAATAATAAATCTTCATGTAAAAAAGAATATGCATTCTGAAGTAAAAGAGTGGAACAAGAAAGAGGGATGTGAGAGCTGGACCATAAAGAAAGCTAAGTGCCTAAGAATTGATGTTTTCGAACTGTGGGGCTGGAGAAGACTCCTGAGAGTCCCTTAGAATGCAAGGCAATCAAACCAGTCAATCCTAAAGGAAATCAACCCTGAGTATTCATTGGAAGGACTGATGTTGAAGTTGAAGCTCTAATACTTTGACCACCTGAAGAGCCACCTTATTGGAAAAGACCCTGATGTTGGGAAAGCCTGAGGGCAGGAGGAATAGGGGATGACGGAGGATGACATGGTTGGATGGCATCATTGACTCACTGAACATGAGTGAGTCTGAACAAACACTAGGAGGCTGTGAAGGACAAAGGAGCCTGGAGTGCTGCAGTCCACAGGGTCACAGAGCGTTAGATATGACTTGGCAACTGAATAAAAACATAGGAGTTGCCCAGTCTACAAAGTCCCACCATTATCCTTTGTGATTTCATCTTATACACAGAAAGCTCATCAAATGTACTGGTCTCTCTAAATGACTTCCTATTCTATCTCAGTCATCAGTTCACAGTCACATGTTGGCATTGTCATGACTCCAAATGGAGCCACCACTAAGACCACCAGAAAATAGTCTTATCCTTCTGGTTTGCTCATTTACTTATTCTTCTTATACATGTCCTTGCTCCTCATTAAGACCCTCACTCCACTGATATTCTTCTTCCTATTCATTATCTGGATGAATATTTTCCCAGTGTTCTCTGATAGTCAAACATCAGTTCAGTTCAGTTGCTTAGTCTTGTTCGACTGTTTGTGACCCCATGAACTGCAGCACGCCAGGCCTCTTTGTCCATCATTAACTCCCAGAGTTTACCCAAACTCATGTCCATCAAGTCAGTAATACCATCCAGCCATCTCATCCTCTGTCATCCCCATCTCCTGCCCCCAATCCCTCCCAGCATCAGAGTCTTTTCCAATGAGTCAACTCTTTGCATGAGGTGGCCAAAGGATTGGAGTTTCAGCTTTAGCATCAGTCCATACAATGAACACCCAGGACTGATCTCCTTGAGGATGGACTGGTTGGATCTCCTTGCAGTCCAAGGGACTGTCAAGAGTCTTCTCCAACACCACAGTTCAAAAGCATCAATTCTTTGGTGCTCAGCTTTCTTTATAGCCCAACTCTCACATCCATACATGACCACAGGAAAAACACAGACCTTTGCTGGTAAAGTAATGTCTCTGCTTTTGAATATGCTATCTAGGTTGGTCATAACTTTCCTTCCAAGGAGTAAGTGTCTTTTAATTTCATGGCTGCAGTCACCATCTGCAGTGATTTTGGAGCCCCCGAAAATAAAGTCTGACACTGTTTCCCCATCTATTTCCCATGAAGTGATAGGATCTTAGAAAGCATCATTACAAACAAAGCTAGTGGAGGTGACTGAATTCCAGTGGAGCTATTTCAAATCCTGAAAGATGATGCTGTGAAAGTGCTGCACTCAATATGCCGGCAAATTTGGAAAACTCAGCAGTGGCCACAGGACTGGAAAAGGTCAGTTTTCATTCCAATCCCAAAGAAAGGCAATGCCAAAGAATGCTCAAACTACCACACAATTGCACTCATCTCACATGCTAGTAAAGTAATGCTCAAAATTCCCCAAGCCAGGCTTCAGCAATACATGAACTGTTAACTCCCTGATGTTCAAGCTGGTTTTAGAAAAGGCAGAGGAGACAGAGATCAAATTGCCAACATCCTCTGGATCATCAAAAAAGCAAGAGAGTTCCAGAAAAACATCTCTTTCTGATTTATTGACTATGCCAAAGCCTTTGACTGTATGGATCACAATAAACTGTGGAAAATTCTGAAAGAGATGGGAACACCAGACCACCTGACCTGCCTCTTGAGAAACCTATATGCAGGTCAGGAAGCAACAGTTAGAACTGGACATGGAAAAACAGACTGGTTCCAAATAGGAAAAGGAGTATGTCAAGGCTGTATGTTGTCACCCTGCTTATTTAACTTATATGCAGAGTACATAATGAGAAACACTGGGCTGGAGGAAGCACAATGTGGAATCAAGTTTGCCGGGAGCAATATCAATAACCTCAGATATGCAGATGACACCACCCTTATGGCAGAAAGTGAAGAGGAACTAAAGAGCCTTGATGAAAGTGAAAGAGGAGAGTGAAAAAGTTTACTTAAAACTCAACATTTAGAAAACTAAGATCATAGCCAAACATAGATGGGTCCATTTATCTGCTTTCTTTCCCCCTCTACCCTGACTGCTTATCAGCGCTGGGAACATCACACGTCAGGTCCTCTTCCAGGGTCTCAAGTACAAAGCTGAGCTTCATTCTTGTTCCTTCTTTTTCTTCACATTCCACCTATAATTCACAAGCACTTTCACTGAGCCTGTTTCTATCCTAAAACTGACAGCTGTTGCTATATCTTCAACACACTGTATTATTGTTCAGAATAGCTGATGGCCCTAACATCAGTAAGATTAGATTTCTTGTCTTATTAATGATAGGCTTGATGACGTGATACTTGAGCCAAAACAACTAAAAAAACAGGGGATAGGCATATGCCAAGCAAAATGGCATATCATATTTCTGGAGAGTCCTTAAGATCCAGTCAGAATTTACTGTGTTTTCTGTTTTTTCATGTCCACAGTAATCAAGACAGAAGCAGGAAAAAACTCTCCTCAAAGTTGGTATAGAGGGAATATATTTCAACAAAATAAAGATTATTTATGACAAAATCACAGCTGACATCATACTCAATGGTGAGGAGCCAAAAGTCTTTCCTCTCAAATG
This sequence comes from Ovis canadensis, assembly GCF_042477335.2. NCBI lineage: Eukaryota > Metazoa > Chordata > Mammalia > Artiodactyla > Bovidae > Ovis > Ovis canadensis. The sequence continues at coordinate 109,020,432 of NC_091246.1, forward strand.
AGGAAGAAGACAAGAACACTCACTCTCACCACTTCTATTTAACATAGAATTGGAAGTCCTAACCATAGCAACTGGGCTAGTGGCCGGTGGTAAAGAATCTGCCTGCCAGTGCAGGAGACATGGTTTTGATCCCTGGGTTGAGAAGATTCCCTGGAGAAGGAAATGGGAGCCAGTTCCAGTACTGTTGTCTGGGAAATCTTATGGACAGAGGAGCCTGGTGTGCTACAGTTCATGGGGTTGCAGAAGAGTCAGACACAACTTAGTGATTAAACAGTACCAACAGACCATAGCAATCAGACAAGCATAAGAAGTAAAAGGCATCCAAACTGAAGGGAAGAAATAAAATTGTCACTATGTACAGATGATACGATAATAATTTAAAAACCCGAAATTCTCTACCAGACAACTATTAGAAACAATAAATGAATTTGATAAAGTTGCTTAATGCAACATTAACATGCAGAAGTCTGTTGCTTTTCTATGCACTTACAATGACTTATCAGAAAGAGAAAGCAAAAAAAAAAAAAAAGAACAAACCCAAACTGTTGAAAATCACATCAAAAAGTATAAAATACTAGAAATAAACTTAATCAAGGAGGTGAAATACCTATACTCTTAAAATTTAGAAAATATTGATGAAGGAAATTTAAGATGATACAAAGAAATAGACATAGATCATGTGTTCTTGGATTGGAAGAATTAATATTGTTAAAATGTTCCTACTGTCCAAGTGAATCTACAAATTTAATGTATTCCCTATCAAAATATGTATGTCAATTTGCACATTTACATAGAACAAATAATCCTAAAATTTATAGGGAACCACAAAAGACACCAAATTACCACAGCAATCTTGGGAAATCACACTTCCTGACTTCCAACTACACTACAAAGATAAAGTAATCAAAACAGCATGCTACTGAAACAAAAATAGACACCCAGATCAGTGGAACTCAATAGAGAGACAAAAAAGAAGCCCACACACTTATGGTCAGTTAATATGTAACAAACAAGGCCACAATATACAGTGGAAAAAAGACAGTGTCTTCAATAATTGGTGCTGGGAAAACCGGACAGCTACAAATCAGTTTTCTTTCCAATCTCAAAGAAAGGCAATGCCAAAGAAAGTTCAAACTACCACACAATTGCACTTATTTCACAGGGTAGCAAGTAATGCTCAAAATTCTTCAAGTGAGGCTTCAACAGTATGTGAACTGAGAAATTCCAGGTGTTCAAACTGGATTTAGAAAAGGCAGAGGAACCAGATATCAAATTGCCAACATCTGTTGGATCATAGAAAAAGCAAGAGAATTTCAGAACAAACATCTACTTCTGCTTCATTGACTATACTAAAGCCTCTGACTGAGTGGATCATAACAAACTGTGGAACATTTTTAAAGAGATGGGAATACCTGACCTCCTTTCCTGGCTCCTAAGCAACATGTAAGCAGATCAAAAAGGAACAGTTAGAACTAGACTTGGAACAACAGCCTGCTTCCAAATAGAGAAAGGAGTACAGCAAAGCTGTATATTGTCACCCTGCTCATTTAACTTATATGCAGAGCACATCATGCACAATGCTGGGCTGGATGAAGCACAAGCTGGAATCAAGATTGCAGGGAGAAATATCACTAACTTCAGATATGTAGATGACACCACTTCATGGCAGAAAATGAAGAGGAACAAAAGAGCTTCTGACGAAAGCAAAAGAGGAGATTTTAAAAAGTTGGCTTAAAATTCAACATTCAGAAACCTAAGACCATGGAATCCATTCCCATCACTCCATGGCAAACAGATGGGGAAAAAATGGAAATAGTGACAAACTTTATATCCCTGGGTTCCAAAATCACTACAGATGGTAACTGCAGCCATGAAATTAAAAGACGCTTGCCCCTTGGAAGAAAAGCTATGACAAACCTAGAGAGCATGTTAAAAAGCACAGACATAACTTTGCCAACAAAGGTCCGTGTAATCCAAGCTATGTTTTTTTTCCAATAGTCATGTATGGATGTGAGAATTGGACCATAAAGAAGGCTGAGCACTAAGAATTGATGCTTTTGAACTGTGGTGTTGGAGAAGACTCTTGAGAGTCCCCTGGACTGCAGAGAGATCAGAGTAATCAATCTTAAAGGATATCAGTCCTGAATACTCATTGGAAGGACTGATGCTGAAGCTGAAGCTCCAATACTTTGGTCACCTGATGCAAAGAGCTGACTCTTTAGAAAAGACCCAGATGCTGGAAAGATTGAAGGCAAGAGGAAAAGGCAATGACAGAGGTGAGAAGGTGGGATGACATTACCAGCTCAATGGACATGAGTTTGAGCAATCTCTGGGAGATGGTGAAGGACAAGAAGCCTGGGGTGCTGCAGTCCATGGGGTCACAAAGAATAGGACATGACTGAGCAACTGAACAACAACATGTAAAGGAATGAAATTAGAATAGTTTCTGACATCAGTTATAAAAATAAGGGTGAAATGTATAAAAGGCCTGAGACCACAGCACCTCTAGAAGAGGGCATAGAGCACTTACTGCATAAACCTTAGCAGTGTTGCATTTGATCTGTCTCCTGTGGCAAAGAAGCAAAAGTGAGAATAAAGAAACAGGACCTAAGTTACTGTAAACACTTTTGCACAGCACATTGCAAATGGTGTAACTCATAATAGGTTAATACCTAAAATATATAAATAACTCATACAAATCAATATAAAAGCTGACTAAAAAGGGACATGAGCCCTGAATAGACATCGTTCCTAAAAAGATATGTAGATGGCCAACAGGAAAAGATGCTCAACAGTGCTAATCATTCGAGAAATGCAAATCCAAACAACAACGAGATACCACCCTTACACCTGTCTGAATAGCCACCATCAAAAGGAACAAAGATAATAAATACTGACAGGATGTGGGGAGAGGGGAACACTTGTATCCTGTTGATGGGAATGTAAATTGGTGCATCTACTGTGGAAAACAGGATAGAAGTTCTGCAAACTACTAAAAATAAAACCACAGCATGGTTCAGCAATTCTACTGCTGGGTATAAATCTGAAGAAAAAAAAGAAAAGAAAACATACATGTACCCCAGTGTCCATAGCAGGACTATATACCATTGCCAAAATATGGAAGCAACCTAAGTGTCCACCAACAGATGAACAGATAGGAAGGTGCAATCAATTAATAGAGCGACAGACAGAAAATAGAATATTCCCCAGTCATGAAAAAATAATGAAATTCTTCTATTTGCAACAACATAGACTGACCTAGGAAGTATTATGTTTGGTGAAATAAGTCATGTATCTGAGATAAGTTGCTTCAGTCATGTCTGACTCTGTGCGACTCCATAGACTGTAGCCCACCAGACTCCTTTGTCCATGGGATTCTCCAGGCAGGAATACTGGAGTGGATTACCATGCCCTCCTCCAGGGGATCTTCCTGATCCAGGGATCAAACCCATGTGTCTTACCTGTCCTGCACTGGCAGGCGGGTTCTTTACCACTAGCACCACCTGGGAAGCCCAGTGAAATGTCAAAGACAAATATTCTATGCTATCACTTATACACGGAATGTAAATAATGCAACTAGTTTAATATAACAAAAAATATAAGAACCAATGCACAGCACAGGGAGCTATATTCAGTATCATGTAATAACTTGTAATGGAAAAGAATCTGAAAAAATATATATACACATACATATAAAACAACTGCTATGTTGTACACTAGAAACTTATATGATATTGTAAATCAACTATGCTTCAATAAAACATTTTAATAATAATAATGCACCAAAAGGTATCTCCTCTGAAACAAAAAGTAAAGAGATTAACAGATAAAGAGAAGAAATTAATGGTTACCAGTGAGGAGAAGGAAGCAGAGGAGACAAGATAGGTGTATGGGATTAAGAGACCGTACTGCTATGTATAAAGTAGATCTAAGCAGCTAAGGTGTACTGTACAGTAGAGAGGTCCATCCATTATTTAGCAATAATTTTAAATGGAATAAAACTTATATTGACTATATGTTATATATATAGTTTATATTGAATCACTTTGCTGTATACCAGAAACTGACATAAGATGTATAATTCAATAAAGCAAAGGAAATATCCTTAACAATCGGAAGGTACTAGCATTACCATAATCCTTATTTTCTACCTTAATTATTTCACAAATAGGATGGGGTGGTTACATGGATTAATTTCACTAATATAAACTCTTAGCTTTTCTTTCTTTTTAACTGAAAAATAGTTTAAAAAGAAAGCAGAATGCCTAGAATTTATCTTTTTAAAAAGGATACTTGAGGACTGATGAATAACATTTTTATAGCAAATTTAGTATTTCAAGTTTCACCCTAAATCATACATATATATATATGAGATACACATTTATATATATTGTGTATATATTTATGCATTTATATATAGCATATATATACTATATATATTTATTTTTAAAGATTTATTGAGGCTATGAAAGAGCCAAGAAAATAAAAACTAACATTACATTTTAGTTCAAAAACTAATTTATTTCAATTATATAGTGGCCTAAAAATCAATATTTTCTCACATTTTCATCACTATAAATTGTAAAAACGAAATGCACACATTCTCTTGAAGGTGATGAAAGATCTGAAATATTGTAATCAAATTTGTAATAGGTGAAAAGCTAGTGTTCCTTCTGTGATAATTAATTTGGAAACTGCTATCCAGATTATTTACATGCAATACTTTGCCACTAATCATAGTGGATTCCCATTAGAAGTATGGCATTATTTTCATTTTGTTCTGCGTTCATTGTTAATTACTAGTTGCATTACATTGATCTTCTATGTTACCATTTCTATTTGCACATAGAAATAGAATGTAAAAGATACTTTTAAAAAAGCACAACACATTGCCTTGCTCTAGTCTCTATTTTTGTTTAAATGACTAATACTATATCCTCTTGTTTAGAAAAATAAGATAATACTTAACAGTGTACACTTCCCAGACAGACTATGAAGACAATCATTTTCATAAAAGACAGAATAATATAAAGGTCACTGAAATAATTAACAACCATTTTCTGATACTGCTTAACTTCTCAGAAATTAGCACATTTGATCTAAAATATATTAATGCATCAATTCTTTCTTAAACTATTCAGTTAATGCACAAAATGACTGTAAAGGCAAAGTACAGTCTTTATTACCAATTTTATATAGCTCTGATTTGTTTTTTCCGTCCTTACCTTTCCTCTATAATAACCTTCCTCATGAGATGACAATTTACACAATCCCTTAATTTAGAAAAATCCCCTGTGTCTTGTCCTTGTGTTCTTACAGAGAAGAGTGGAAAAAATGGAATTCACATTTCTATTCTAAACTCGGAATGGTGTTAAATTACAGGGATATGTTGGATTATGTACCTATACACAGTTCTTTCTCTCTGCCTCATCAAACCATATCCCAACTCTGAATGAAGGGGTTCAGAAAGGTGGACTAAAGTGGAACAAAAATTAATGTGGTCAAAGTGAGTAAGGAGACAAAAGTCAAAGCTAAACAGTGCGTTAAATTTCTTCCTATATTAAAAAATGACCAGCCACTTCACACTTCTACAAATTAGAAGACATCTTTAGTTCTCCTGGTTCTTCAAAACCACTGGCCCCCAAATCACCCCTCATTAATTTGGTGATGCCTCCAAAAAATGTTTGAACCCATCTGCTTCTGTCCACACAATATTTTCACCTGAACCCTCTTAGTTGCAGATTGCTAACACAATCCTACTAACTGCTATTTTTTGTTTTAATTTTTGCTCCATTTGAGTCATTCCATATATATAACAAAATAGTTAAGTGAAATATAATTTGTATCATTACTTATTAATATCTCTGCTTAAAGACTCACAGTGTCTTCCCATTGCACTTAATTAAATCTGCATCACTACCATGTCCTACTAGGAGCTGGTTAGCCTGGCACCTGTGCATTTTCTGAACTCATCCACACTAGTCTCTCTTCACCTCAGACACCCTACCTACACTGGATTCCCCTTTGTTTCTTAAGCAAGCTAAGTTTTTGTTCCAATCTATAAAATGACACTAAATAGTTTTCTGAAATCTTTGTAGCAAATTACTTACAAGCAGTAGTCACTGATAGTTGGGGGAGTGTAGAAGAGTTGTTCCAACTGTCAACATTTTTTAGTCATTTTGTGAGTGGATAGTAGCATCTTATTGTGGTCTTAGCTTGCATTGAGGTCCAGATATATGGTGAAGTATAACAATGTTTTACATGCATATAGAATATTTGAATACCCTGGTGAGGGTCTTGCTCATTATCTCTTAGGTTATCTATCTTTAAGTTTCTTTACAGGAATATATATATAATGTTATATATACATCATAAATTCAGTACAGCTCAGTTGCTCAGTCGTGTCCAACTATTTGCGACCTCATGGGCTGCAGCACTCGAGGCTTCCCTGTCCATCATCAACTCCTGGAGCTTTCTCAAACTCATGTTCATCGAGTCAGTGATGCCATCCAACCATCTCATCCTCTGTCACCCCCTTCTTCTCCTAACTTCAATCTTTCCCAGCAACAGGGTCTTTTTTAGTGAGTTGGTTCTTCATATCAGGTGGCCAAAGTATTGGAGTTTCACCTTCATCATCAGTCCTTCCAATGAATATTCAGGACTGATTTCCTTTAGGAAGGACTGGTTGGATCTCCTTGCAGTCCAAGGGACTCTCAAGAGTCTTCTCCAACACCACAGTTCAAAAGCATCAATTATTCAGTGCTCAGCTTTCTTTATGGTCCAACTCTCACATCTATACATTACTACTGAAAAAATTATAGCCTTGATTAGATGGACCTTTGTTGGCAAAGTAATGTCTGTGCTTTTTAATATGCTGTCTAGGTTGATCATAGGTTTCTTTCCAAGGAGCAAGTGTCTTTTAATTTCATGGTTGCAGTCACCATCTGCAGTGATTTTGGAGCCCAAGAAAATAAAGTTTCTCACTGTTTCCATTGTTTCCCTACCTATTTGCCACAAAGTGATGGGACTGAATGCCATGATCTTAATTTTCTGAACGTTGAGTTTTAAGCCAACTTTTTCACTCTCCTCTTTAACTTTCAAGAGGCTCTTTAGTTCTTCTTCGCTTTCTGCCATAAGTGTGGTTTCATCTGCATATCTGAGGTTGTTGATATTTCTCCCAGCAATCTTGATTCCAGTTTGTCCTTTATCCAGCCTGGCATTTCACATGATGTACTCTGCATATAAGTTAAATAAACAGGGTGACAATATGCAGCCTTGTCATACTCTTTTCCCTATTTGGAACCAGTCTGTTGTTCCATGTCCAGTTCTAACTGTTGCTTCCTGACCTGCATACAGATTCTCAAGAGGCAGGTCAGGTAGTCTGGTATTCCCATCTCTTTCAGAAATTTCCACAGTTTGTTGTGATTCACATAGTCAATGGCTTTTGCATAGTCAACAAAGCAGAAGTAGATTTTTTGGGGGAACTCTCTTGCTTTTTCTACGATCCAACAGATTTTGGCAATTTGATCTCTTGTTCCTCTGTCTTTTTAAAATCCAGCTTGAATGCCTCTGGAAGTTCACGGTTGATTCACGTACTGTTGAAGCCTGGCTTGGAGAATTTTGAGAATTACTTTGTTATCATGTGAGATGAGTGCAGTTTGAGGTAGTCTGAAGATTTGTTGGCATTGCCTTTCTTTGGGATTGGAATGAAAACTCACCATATATATATATGTATATATATATACACTTCTATACACAGATACCCACATGTGAAAATTTTATTGAAAAAGTGTAATATTATAGAAATAAATTCCAGGTAAATCATATATATATATATATATATATATATATATATATAGTATATAATATAAATTATATTTGCCTGGAATTTATTTCAATAATATTACACTTTTTCGGTAAAATTTTCACATGTGGGTATATTCATGCATGTGTGTGTGTAGAAGTCTTGAAAATTTTGTGTTAGATTTATTTTCTTTTTTAAAAAATATATTTTGGATGCTACTGTAAAAAACTTTAATTTAATATTTTTACAAAAGGAAATATTTGTATATACTTCATAATGCCATCTCGGTGTAAAGCATGGGTTAAGTGCAGCTGGTCTTTATGGAATACATGTTCATCTTCAGAGCTGCCTAGAGCATGGTGGTGAACTCTGTAACACTGGTCAGTTGTATAGAATATATATAGTAGCCCCATAGCTCAGTTGGTAAAGAATCTGCCTGCAATGCAGGAGACCTGAGTTCGATTCCTGGGTTGGGAAGATCCCCTGGAGAAGGAAATTGCAATCCACTCTAGTATTCTTGCCTGGAAAATCCCATGGACAGAGGAACCTGGTGGGCTACAGTCCACTGGGTAGCAAGAGTCGGACACAACTTAGCAACTAAACCACCACCACCACCAGAGATAACTGACACTTTATAACTATGGCTCTGTGTGTTTGGGAGACCAGGATGTATAGGCCGGTCAGCATTGTTTAGTGACAATAGTTAGATTTACCATTTGCTCCTGGTTTGGGAGAACCTTGGGTGTGGTTTTTGCAGGTCAGACTGGTTCTATAGTGGGGTGGGTTTACTTGGCCTCCTATCAGAGACCCACCAGTGGTTGCAGGTTGGGCACTCTGTTGGCACTGTCCAGCACCCCACTGAAAGGCAGAGGGAGGAGAGGAAGGGCCTGTAGCCCAGTGGTGCTCTGGGCCTCAGACAAAATTGTGTCCCATATGACTTGGTGGAGACAGGACATAAAGGCCATACTTGAAATTTCTGGAATTGTTGTGATGATAAAGTGACCCCTATGACTTCTTTTAACCATCAAGCATGATAATTACTATGCAATTAACATACTTGCTAAACTCACTTAACATTTTAATCATTTTTGTGTCAATTATTTGTACGCAGTTTTCATTGTCAGCAAATGATTATACTTTTATGTTTTCCTTTTCAGATTTCATATACTTTAGTTTTCATGTTTTATTATATGGCCTATGATGTCCAGTTAAATGTTGAATAGAGTGGTGACAGCAGGTATTCTTACCTTATGTATAATTTCAGAGGACAAATGTCTATAATTTAGCAATAAAGTATGATTGCTATAATTTTTGCGAAGATCTTTTATCAGATGGAGAAATTTCCATTCTTATCTTGCTATTTTTAAAAATCACAAATGGATATATAACTGTAATACATGTTTATTCTCTGTTATTGGCATAATAATTTCTCTCTTCTGTTAATGAGTTAAATTAGATTAAAAGAGCTTTATATTCCTGAAATAAATACAAATTTGTTGAAATTATAGTTCTTTTTTATGCATTGCTGGATTTGGCTTGTTAGAATTTTATTGGAATGCTACATCGACATTTATGAGTAAGATTGGCTTACAAATTGGCTTAAAAATTTCCACAATACATAGAAGCCCATAATAAAATCATGGCCCCAATTCTGGGCTGGTTATGAGCTTTCTTCCAAAGACATTGGCCCTATAATTCCTTACTGCCTTTCACAGCTCTCTTAAGCCTTCAAAAACATTGTCTTTGGTATTTTACAGGTTTTGTGTGTGCTCTTAGCTGACTATTCTGCCTGATACATGTAGTCCATTGTTATTAAAAGCAGACGTGCTCCCTTTAATATTTTACATTGTTTTATATTTTCTTTACAGAATTCTTATATGTATCTTATTGTCATGTCTCTAGTTAAACAAAATATTTGTATTACTATTGCTCTAGAGTCTCACCATTTTATTCATCAAAAGTATGTATGCTTTTACTTTTTTCTGGCCAATTTTCTGAGTTCTCTTGCTAATTTTAACAATTCTTTAGTTAAGTTTCATAAGTAATTTTGCTTGTGTCTCAAATATATGTCTATGAGTTTTTGAAATACTTTATTAAATCTGCAAGAAAATTCCAAACAAGGTAAATAAAAAAGCTAAATGCCACTACCCATATTTTGATTCTGCTTTTAATGGAGGTGCTTCCAAAGTTTTACCATGAATTAGAATTTTGCTTCTTGATTTATGATAGATATTGTGTAATGATATGAATGTATCTTATAAACTAGCTAGTTTTTTGTTTTTTTCCAAAAATTAGGTGAGTGATTCCCTATATTTTATTTTGTTTTCTATGGCATTCTTTCTTAGCACCAATGGAGATTATTAGATTTTCTCATTCATCAATTTTATATGCATATACAAAATCAAGTTGTGTACTGATAAAGTTGAGCAAGAATGAAGAAAAAATGTCATCTATCTATTTTATTTAAGCATTTGCAATCTGTATCAAGGACTAAGTAATTTGAAATTCAAAGGCTACCTTAAAACATATTTCCATTTGCTTTGAATTTAAAATTATTCAATATGTGTCTATTATAAGGTTATATTTTTGGATTCTGTAAATATGATATAACAAAAAAGAAAACCTTGGGTATTACATTATTAAAATATCTGTCAAGCCAAAGTCTGTGTTTAAAAAATAATTTTAAAGACAGAGGTATACTTTAGAAGTTGTTTAATTGAAGTTAGTGTGCTACAGGTGAATAAAAGTGCCCACAATGGATGTAAGTGATAAAATAACACACTTTAGGGTCATTGCAATTTTTATCTATTCAAGAAAATAAAAATTCCCTACATAAAGAATGTGTTTAGTCCTTGATGCTTTATCTAGCATCTAGAGAAAAGACAAATAATCCTCATAATAAGTGTTTCTTTAATGGACTAATATTGATCATAGAATATTTCAATCTAGTGATATAAACAAGGACAGTTTAAATTCAGGTAAATGGTGTTAAATAATATCTTTAAAAATTTGATACCTGGTATCAAATAAAATAATCCTTCTAAACCAAGAACTATGGGTGGGTCCCAGGTGCACACTTCTCTAGGACCAAAGATCTAGTAACTAAGAATTATTTCTCTCCACCATCAAATGCTAACTCTATAAGAAAAAGGAACAAGATTCAATGCACATGTGCATTTTAAAAAGTACAGAAATGGGGGGCGGTCCTAAGATGGCAGAGGAATATGATGGGGAGACCACTTTCTCCCCCACAAATACATCAAAAGAACATTTAAATGCTGAGAAAATTCCACAAAACTACTTCTGAATGCCAGCAGAGGACATCAGTCATCCAGAAAAGCAGCCCATTGTCTTCGAAAGGAGGTAGGAAAAAATATAAAAGACAAAAAAAGAGACAAATGAGGTATGGACGGAGCTCCATCCTGGGAAGGGAGTCTTAAAAAGAGAGGTTTCCAAACACCAGGAAACACTCTCACTGCCGAATCGATGGTGAGCCTTGGAACCACAGAGGGCAATGTAAGCGGGAGGAAAAATAAATAATTAAAACCCACAGATTATGTGCCCACTGGTAACTCCCCCCGTGGAGCAGCAGCGCAGACATCTGCACCTGCCACTAGCAAGCGGGGGCTGGGCAGACAGGCACGGGCTGCATTGCTTAGAGTAAGGACCGTGCCTGAATGCCCCGAGGGCAATCTGAGGGAACTAACTTGGGCTAGCAAACCACTGTGGGATAGCTACCACGTGAAAAGCCCTAACCTAAGACACCACCAGGCCCACTCACAGAACAAAGGACTGAACAGAGCTAACCTGCTGCAGACCATCTCCCTCCGAGGACAGGGAGCCAGAGCCGGAAGGGGGGCAATCCCAGCCCCAGAGAGGCATTATCTACAAAAATGCAAGCAGGCTTCTTTGCTAACTAAGACTTCTTGGGGTTCTGGACAGTCAACATCCGCCTGAGAAGGTGTGCCGGTTGTACACCCAGGAAACCGAGTGGCAGGGACGGGGGAGGTGATAAGTCACAGCAACCATGCTCGCCAAACACCTCATCACCTGAGCTACTCGGACCCGGAAAGGGCACAAAACACAGGCCAAACTGAGTCTGCACCTCTGAGGACTACCCGAGCAGCCGAACCTGAGTGACTTAGACCTGAGTTGTGCATGCAGCCCAGGGACGCCCTTGGACGGTTCCCGGTGGGGCAACATAGAGCCTGAGCAACGTGGGCAGGGAGGGCACTGCAAGCACACGCCAGTGTTATTTGCTTGCAGCGTCCCTCCCTCCCCACAGCACAAACGAACAAGTGAGCTTAAAACAGTGTCCACCACTGCCCTCCTTGTGTCAGGGTGGAAATCAGAAACTGAAGAGACCAGCAAACAGAAGAAGCTAAAATAGAGGGAACCGCCTTGGAAATGACAGGTGCAATAGATGAAAACCCTGTAGTTTAGTACCAACTACATAGGAAGGGGCCTATAGATCTTGAGAAATATATAAGCCGGACCTCTTGAGAAATATATAAGCTGGACCAAGGAACAATCCAAAAATGAACTGACCCCACACTGCCCACAATAACACCAGAGAAAGTCCTAGGTATATATATATTTTTACTATTTTTACAATCATTCTTTTTTAACTAAAAAAATATTTTAAGTCCTCTATTACTCCTCTAATTTTCATTTTTATAACCTACTATTACTTTGCAAAAAAGACCCTATTTTTAAAGCAAACTTCATATATATTATAATTTTGTGACTTTTTTTTTACTTTAATATCGTATTTTTGAAAATCCAACATCTACTCTAGATTTTTAATCTTTGCCTTTTGGTATTTGTTATCAATTCTGTACCTTTAAGATCCCAATCTTCAGTACCCATTTTTACTTGGGAGCAAGATTACTGGCTTGACTGCTCTCTCCCCCTTTGGACTCTCCTTTTTCTCCACCAGGTCACCTCTATCTCCTCCCTCCCCCTTCTCTTCTCTACCCAACTCTGTGAATCTCTTTGTGTGTTTCAGACAGTGGAGAACACTTAGGGAACTGATTACTGGCTGGATCTGTCTCTCTCCTTTTCATTTCCTTCTTTTATCCTCCTGGCCACCTCTGTCTCCTTCCTCCCTCTCCTCTTCCCTGTATAACTCCATGAACATCTCTGAGCAGTCCAGACTGTGGAGTGCACATAAGGAAGTGATTACTGGCTAGCTTGCTCTCTCCTCTTTTGATTCCACCCTATCTCAGTCAGGTCACCTCTAACTCCCTCCTCCCTCTTCTCTTCTCCATGTAACTCTTTGAACCTCTCCAAGTGTCTCTCACTGTGGAGAAACTTTTCATCTTTAATCTAGATGTTTTATCAATGGTGCTATATAGAAGGAGAAGTCTTGAGACTACTGTAAAAATAAGACTGAAAACCAGAAGCAGGAGGCTTAAGTCCAAATCCTGAGAACACCAGAAAACTCCTGACTCCAGGGAACATTAATCGATAGGAGTTCATCAAACGCCCCATACCTACACTGAAACCAAGCACCACTCAAGGGCCAACAAGTTCCAGAGCAAGACATATCATGCAAATTCAACAGCAACACAGGAATACAGCCCTGAACTTCAGTATACAGGCTGCCAAAAGTTACTCCAAACCCACTGACATCTCATAACTCATTACTGGACACTTCATTACACTCCAGAGAGAAGAAATCCAGATCCACCCACCAGAACACCGACACAAGCTTCCCTAACCAGAAAACCTTGACAAGCCACACGTCCAACCCCACCCACAGTGAGGAAACTACACAGTAAAGAGAACTCCACAAATTGCCAGAATACAGAGAGGCCACCCCAACCACAGTAATATAAACAAGATGAAGAGACAGAGGAATACCCAGCAGGTAAAGGGACAGGATAAATGCCCACCAAACCAAACAAAAGGGGAAGAGATAGGGAATCTACCTGATAAAGAATTCCAAATAATGATAGGGAAAATGATACAAAATCTTGAAATCAAAATGGTATCACAGAAAAACAGCCTGGAGACAAGGATTGAGAAGATGCAAGAAAGGTTTAACAAGGACCTAGAAGAAATAAAAAAGAGTCAATATATAATGAGTGTTGCAATAAATGAGATCAAAAACACTTTGGAGGCAACAAATATTAGAATAAGGGAGGCAGAAGATAGGATTAGTGAAGTAGAAGATAGAATGGTAGAAATAAATGAATCAGAGAGGAAAAGAGAAAAATGAATTAAAAGAAATGAGGACAATCTCAGAGACCTCCAGGACAATATTAAATGCCCCAACATTCGAATCATAGGAGTCCCAGAAGAAGAAGTCAAAAACAAACACCACAAGAAAATACTTGAGGAGATAATAGTTGAAAGCTCCCCTAAAATGGGGAAGGAAATAATCACCCAAGTCCAAGAAACCCAGACAGCCCCAAACAGGATAAACCCAAGGCAAAATACCCCAAGACACATATTAATCAAATTAACAAAGATCAAACACAAAGAACAAATATTAAAAGCAGCAAGGGAAAAACAACAACACACAAGGGGTTCCCATAAGGATAACAGCTGATCTTTCTGTAGAAACTTTTCAGGCCAGGAGGGGATGGTAAGACATACTTAAAGTGATGAAAGAAAATAACCCAGATTACTGTACCCAGCAAGGATCTCATTCAAATATGAAGGAGAAATCAAAAGCTTTACAGACAAGCAAAAGCTGAGAGAATTCAGCACCACCAAACCAGCTCTCCAACAAATGCTAAAGGATATTCTCTAGACAGGAAACACAAAAAGGGTGTATAAACTCAAACGCAAAACAATAAAGTAAATGGCAACGGGTTCATACTTATCAATAATCACCTTAAACGTAAAAGGGTTGAATGCCCCAACCAAAAGGCAAAGACTGGCTAAAGGGATACAAAAACAAGACCCCTATATATGTTGTATACAAGAGACCCACCTCAAAACAGGGGACACATACAGACTGAAAGTGAAGGGCTGGAAAAAGATATTCCATGCAAATAGAGACCAAAAGAAAGCAGGAGTTGCAATACTCATATCAGATACATTAGACTTTAAAACAATGGTTGTGAAAAGAGACAAAGAAGGACACTACATAATGATCAAAGGATCAATCCAAGAAGATATAACAATTATAGATATATATACACCTAACATAGGAACACTGCAATACGTAAGACAAATGCTAACAAGTATGAAAGGGGAAATTAACAATAACAATAATAGTGGGAGACTTTAATACCCACTTACACCTACGGACAAATCAACTAAACAGAAAATTAACAAGGAAACACAAACTTTAAATGATACAATAGATCAGTTAGACCTAATTGATATCTATAGGACATTTCACCAGAAAACAATGGATTTCACCTTTTTCTCAAGCGCACATGGAACCTTCTCCAGGATAGATCACATCCTTGGACATAAGTCTAGCCTTGGTAAATTCAAAAAAATGGAAATCATTCCAAGCATCTTTTCTGATCACAATGCAGTAAGATTAGATCTCAATTACAGGAGAAAAACTATTAAAAATTCCAACATGGAGGCTGAACAACACGCTTCTGAATAACCAACAAATCGCAGAAGAAATCAAAAAAGAAATCAAAATATGCATAGAAACGAATAAAAATGAAAACACAACAACCCAAAACCTGTGGGACACTGTAAAAGCAGTGCTAAGGGGAAAGTTCATAGCAATACAGGCATACCTCAAGAAACAAGAAAAAAGTCAAATAAATATCCTAACTCTACACCTAAAGCAACTAGAAAAGGAAGAAATGAAGAACCCCAGGGTTAGAAGAAGGAAAGAAATCTTAAAAATTAGGGCAGAAATAAATGCAAAAGAAACAAAAGACACCATAGCAAAAATCAACAAAGGAAAAAGCTGGTTCTTTGAAAGGATAAATAAAATTGACAAACCATTAGCCAGACTCATCAAGAAACAAAAGGAGAAAAATCATATCAATAAAATTAGAAATGAAAATGGAGAGATCACAACAGACAACACAGAAATATAAATGATCATAAGAGACGACTATCAGCAATTATATGCCAATAAAATCGACAACCTGGAAGAAATGGACAAATTCTTAGAAAAGTACAACTTTCCAAAACTGAACCAGGAAGAAACAGAAAATCTTAACAGACACATCACAAGCACAGAAATTGATACTGTAATCAGAAATCTTCCAGCAAACAAAAGCCCAGGTCCAGACAGCATCACAGCTGAATTCTACCAAAAATTTTGAGAAGAGCTAACACCTATCCTACTCAAACTCTTCCAGAAAATTGCAGAGGAACGTAAACTTTCAAACTCATTCTATGAGGCCACCATCACCCTAATACCAAAACCTGACAAAGATGCCACAAAAAAAGAAAACTACAGGCCAATATCTCTGATGAACATAGATGCAAAAATCCTCAACAAAATTCTAGCAATCAGAATCCAACAACACATTAAAAAGATCATACACCATGACCAAGTTGGCTTTATCCCAGGGATGCAAGGATTCTTCAATATCCGCAAATCAATCAATGTAATACACATTAACAAATTGAAAAATAAAAGCCATATGATTATCTCAATAGATGCAGAGAAGGCCTTTGACAAAATTCAACATCTGTTTATGATTAAAAAAAAAAAAACCCTCTCCAGAAAGCAGGAATAGAAGGAATATACCTCAACATAATAAAAGCTATATATGACAAACCCACAGCAAACATTATCCCCAATGGTGAAAAATTGAAAGCATTTCCCCTAAAGTGAGGAACAAGACAAGGGTGCCCACTTTCACCGCTACTATTCAATATAGTTCTGGAAGTTTTGGCCACAACAATCAGTGCAGAAAAAGAAATAAAAGAATCCAAATTGGAAAAGAAGTAAAATTCGCACTGTTTGCAGATGACATGATCCTCTACATAGAAAACCCTAAAGACTCCACCAGAAAATTACTAGAGCTAATCAATGAATATAGTAAAGTTGCAGGATATAAAGTCAACACACAGAAATCCCTTGCACTCCTATACACTAATAATGAGAAAATAGAGAAATTAAGGAAACAATTACATTCACCATTGCAATGAAAAGAATAAAATACTTAGGAATATATCTACCTAAAGAAACTAAAGACCTATATATAGAAAATTATAAAACACCAGTGAAAGAAATAAAAGAGGACACTAATAGATGGAGAAATATACCATGTTCATGGATCAGAAGAGTCAATATAGTGAAAATGAGTATACTACCCAAAGCAATCTATAGATTCAATGCAATCCCTATCAAGCTACCAATGGTATTTTTCACAAAGCTAGAACAAATAATTTCACAATTTGTATGGAAATATAAAAAAACTCAAATAGCCAAAGCAATCTTGAGAACGAAGAATGGAACTGAAGTAATCAACCTGCCTGACTTCAGGCTCTACTACAAAGCCACAGTCATCGAACAAAGACAGGAATATAGATCAATCGAATAAAATAGAAAGTCCAGAGATAAATCCATGCACCTATGGACACCTTATCTTTGACAAAGGAGGCAAGAATATACAATGGAGAAAAGACAATCTCTTTAACAAGTGGTGCTGGGAAAACTGGTCAACCACTTGTAAAAGAATGAAGCTAGAACACTTTCTAACACCATACACAAAAACAAACTCAAAATGGATTAAAGATCTACACGTAAGACCAGAAACTATAAAACTCCTAGAGGAAAACATAGGCAAAACACTCTCCAATATAAATCACAGCAGGATCCTCTATGACCCACCTCCCAGAATACTGGAAATAAAAGCAAAAATAAACAAATGGGACCTTATTTAAATTAAAATCTTCTGCACAACAAAGGAAACTATAAGCAAGGTGAAAAGACAGCCTTTGGAATGGGAGAAAATAATAGCAAATGAAGCAACTGACAAAGAATTAATCTCAAAAATATACAAGCAACTCCTGCAGCTCAATTCCAGAAAAATAAACGACCCAATCAAAAAATGGGCCAAAGAACTAAGCAGACATTTCTCCAAATAAGACATTGGATGGCTAACAAACACATGAAAAGATGCTCAACATCACTCATTATCAGAGAAATGCAAATCAAAACCACAATGAGGTACCATTTCATGCCAGTCAGAATGACTACTATCCAAAAGTCTACAAGCAATAAATGCTAGAGAGGGTATGGAGAAAAGGGAACCCTCTTGCACTGTTGGGAATGCAAACTAATACAGCCACTATGGAAAACACTGTGGAGATTCCTTAAAAAACTGGAAATAGAGCTGCCTTATGACCCAGCGAAATCCCACTGCTGGGCATACAGCAGTATGAAACCAGAAGTGAAAGAGACACGTGTAACCCAGTGTTCATCGCAGCACTGTTTATAATAGCCAGGACATGGAAGCAACCTAGATATCTATCCGCAGATGAATGGATAAGAAAGCCGTGGTACATATACACAGTGGAGTATTACTCAGTCATTAAAAATAATACATTTGAATCCATTCTAATGAGGTGGATGAAACTGGAGCCTATTATGCAGAGTGAAGTAAGCCAGAAAGGAAAACACCAATACAGTATACTAACACATATATATGGAATTTAGAAAGATGGTAACGATAACCCTGTATGTGAGACAGCAAAAGAGACACATATGTATAGAACAGTCTTTTGGACTCTGTGGGAGAGGGAGAGGGTGGGATGATTTGGGAGAATGGCATTGAAACATGTATAATATCATGTAAGAAACGAATCGCCAGTCCAGGTTTGATACAGGATACAGGACGCTTGGGGTTGGTGCACTGGGATGACCCAGAGGGATGGTATGGGGAGGGAGGTGGGAAGGGGGTTCAGGATGGGGAACACGTGTATACTGATGGTGGATTCATGTCAATGTATGGCAAAACCAATACAATATTGTGAAGTAAAATAAAAATACTTCTGTTAAAAAAAAAAAAAAAGTACAGAAATGGAGATCCCAAAAGTCATGTCTATAGAGGCTGGCACCTCCCACTGAACCTCACTGTGAATGTCCCCTGTGTTTTGAACTTTCTGTTTTACCTTTCTGTTGCAAACCAAACAATGTCCCTGAGCTCAGCTAATGCCAAACAGAACAAACTGGAGCCAATATACTGATGCTCAGATTCTTACAGGATGTCTCTCTTCCCAGTTAACCAAATGTTGCAGAGTATTTCACCTTTGCATAACAAATAGTGTCTCAAGGCTGCTGCCAATAACAAATTCTCAGCACCCACACCCTACGGTTAAGCTAAAGCTTCTCCTATCTCCTCTTTTTTTAAATTAAAAAAGCAATTTGGGGTGAGGTGTATAGTAGTCATATACTGGTACTTGTTCAAAACTCTACAGGAAGAGAGACATTACTTTAGGAGTTTTAGGCAAAAGTAATACTTAACAGAGCCTATCAATTGTGTATCAAGCCTCTGGAAATAATGAAAGTGAAGAAATCATAAAAGCACCATTGATCATCTGCTTCCAACAGCACTTGCACCTATAAATGGCAGGAGAATGCCTACAAGGTATTATAAAAAGCCACATCTGCTGGCTAATGTTGGGGGGATACTAAGCCTTGGCTTGTCTTCTGCCTTCTGGGTCTGACACAACCATCTCCTTTGGTGGAAAGGGAAACAGATCTCTGTAGGCAAGCATGTTTGAAAAAAATGTAGATTTAATTTCCAACATCGGAAAGAGCTAACAGCAGCAATGGGGTTAGGAAATGGCAACCCACTCCAGTATTCTTGCCTGGGAAATCCCATGGGCAGAGAAGCCTGGTGGGCTATGGAGCATGGGGCTGCAAAGGGTGGAGCACACCATAGTGACTAAACAACAAGAAGGAGCATCAGTGGCGTGAATTTCCAATAGAAGGTAAAAGGCACATGTTCAAGCAGGAGGGATTGGAATAACTTTGGACTTCTTAAAAGTAACATTGGAGGTAAACAATAATACTTAGTATGACCACAGAACTAACACAAATGGAAGATCCTATGTATTTCAAGTACAGTTCTATGCATATTCTAACTTAGTGAACCAAGTATTCTCTTCAGAATTATTCTGCATTGAGAAAAACTAATTGTGGAAAAATACACATAACATAAATTTACCATTTTGACTATTCTTAAGTGTACAGCTCAGTAATGTTAATTATATTGTTGTACAAACAATCTCCAGAACGTCTTATCTTGCAAAATGAACTCTATACTCATTAGAAACGTTCCATTTTTACCTTTTCAAACCTCTGGCAGCCAACATTCTTTCTGTTTGAATGATTTGACTATTCCTTTTTTTTTTTTTTTTCAGTTGCTCAGTTATGTTTAATGCTCTGCAACCCCAAGGACTTTTTGAGCCCTTCAGACTCCTCTGCCCATGGAATTTTCCAGGCAAAAATACTGGAGTGGGTTGCCATTCCCTTCTCCAGGTGATCTTTCTGACTCAGAGATCAAACCTGTATCTCCTGCATTGGCAGATGGGTTCTTTACCATTGAGCTGCCTGGGAAACTTTGACCATTTTAGATACCTCATGAAAGTACAGTAACATAGTATTTGGCTTTTTGTGACTGGCCTATTTCACTTAGTGTGGCCTCCCTGGTGGCTCAGAGGGTAAAGCATCTGCCTGAAATACAGGAGACCTGGGTTTGATTCCTGGTTTGGGAAGATTCCCTGGAGAAGGAAATGGCAACCCACTCCAGTATTCTTGCCTGGGGAATCCCATAGATGGAGGAGCCCGGTAGGCTACAGTCCATGGGGTTGCAAAGAGTTGGACACAACTGAGCGACTTCACTTTATTTTCCTTAGCATAGTGTCCTCAAGGTGCATCCCTGTTGTGAAAAGATCACATCCCAGCATGTAACAAGATTCCATTCTTTTTTAAGACTGAGTGATACTCCATTGTACATACATCCCACAATTTCTTCATCCATCTGTTTGTCAAAGGGTGTTACTTTCACCTCTTGGCTATTGTGGAAAATGCTGCTATTGACATGAGTGTACAAACATCTTTTTGAGAGCTCACTTCCAATTCTTTCGGATGTAACCTAGAGGTGGAATTGCTGGGTCATGTGGTAATTCTGTTTTTGTTTATCTGATGCACAGAAGTTTTTAATTTGATGTAAACCAATGAATTGACCTTTACTTTTGTTGCTGAGCTTTTGATGTCATATCCAAGAATTACCGTCAAACCCCAAATCATGAAACTTTTCCAATAGATTTTTTAAATCAGTTTAATAGCTTTAAATCTTACATTTCAGGCTTTGATACAATTGGAGCTAATTTTCATTTATGATATAAAGTAAGGGTCCAATGTCATTCTTTTGCATGTGGATGTCTAGTTTCCAAAATCATTTGTTGTAAAGACTGTCTATCCTCTATTGAAAAGTTTTGGCACCCTGTTAAAATCATTTGATTGCATCTGCAAGGATTTATTTCTGGGGTCTCTTTTCTATTTCATTGACTTATGTCTTTCTTCATATTGTTCACGTACTATTTTGATTACTATAGCTTGATAATAAGCTTTGAAGTCAGCAAAAGTGAGACTTCCAAATTCATTCTTCTTTTGAAAACTATTTGGCTGCTCCAGGTCAGACTTTTTAAAACACAATTCTAGTATCAATCAATCAAAAGTAAGCATAGAACAAAGGCATTTTTAGATGAAATTTCAAAAATGTACTTCTTGTGCTCATTCTCAAGAAGTTACTGGAAGACTTAACTAACCAAAATAGGAGGGAGAACCCAAAGGATAAGGCAGAATTCAGCAAACAATGGATCTAACAGAGGACAGAGGCTAATGTCAAGAAGCTCTAGTAAGGAAAAAGAATAGAACAAATAGAATTTCAGATAAAGATACACATGTTGGAATTGTTTTGATGAGCAATATAAAGTTATTAAAAAGGGGATGTGAAAACTTAGGCAGAAATACAAAGACACCTATACAAACAAACAACAAAAAAGAGCCCCTTGCTAAGTCTAAGTCAAACACAAAGTGCCAAAAGAGGAGAAAAATAATCTTATTAGACCATTTGGCTCAGCTTAAACAATTTAAATAATTATAATAATGAAAAAAAATGATTAAGAAAGCTATAAAATGTGAAGATGAAAATATTAGACATAAGAGAAAAAAATTCTCACCTGAAACAATATGAAGTTAATGGATGATAATATAAATCAGTGAATCAAAAGATAGCAATATTCACTGGTTATTTTTAAAAAACTACAGAACTATCACAGCATAAAAAGATAGAGAATGTTAACTCTGGAAGACTGAGAAAGGAAGAAAGTGGTATTGAATTCTGTTTTAATGTTACACATGTATTATCAATTTAGTATTTTAATTAGGCACATGTATCCCATTTGCAATTAGAAAAGCTTAAAATATTTTAGATTTCAATTTCTGTATTTAGATGAGTTAAAAATTAACTGATAAAAGCAGCATGTGAAAGTCAGGTTTAACAAATGCACAACATTAAAGGGCAGGATTCCATCCACTTTCAGAATATAAGAAACAAACCAGACACCCTGTTGCCTTTGTTCTAGGCAGGTGCAGCCATACAGAGTAAACATTAACATTAACTCTGTGACAGGGTGGAAAATTAAGCAAAAGAGACTTGGAAAAATTAGTTGCTGGTCATCTTACTGCTGCTGCTAAGTCGCTTCAGTCGTGTCTAACTCTGTGCGACCCCGTAGATGGCAGCCCACCAGGCTCCCCAGTCCCTGGGATTCTCCAGGCAAGAACACAGGAGTGGGTTGCCACTTCCTTTTCCAATGCATGAAAGTGAAAAGTGAAAGTGAAGTCGCTCAGTCGTGTCCGATTCTTCCTGACCCCATGGATTGTAGCCTACCAGGCCCCTCCATTCATGGGATTTTCCAGGCAGAATACTGGAGTGGAGTGCCATTGCCTTCTTCAGGTCATCTTACTAGAAGACAAAAATTTCTCAATTTTGACATTACATTTTCCTCATTAGGCTGAATTATGTGAAAACAAGTGGTCTGACTTGTTGGTGCTAGATTATCCCACTGTTTATATGTTTTTCATCTATTTGTTGTTGTCATTTTCTCTCACATTCAGAAAAAAAAATATGTAAAACCATTCTTGGGGCTGCCAAATATTACTAAGATTGAACTTGCTTCCATAGCAACAGATCCATTATCAAGACAGCTCCTGGGCATGTGGGAGAGTTTCAACCCATTAAATGGAATCCTGCAGGCAGGATTTCACACAGACTTCCATGGTTGCAGATTATCTGTGCTCTTTTTGTCACATTTTATTTTCGGTCCTCATGATGTATGAATTCATGTTCTTCCATCATTTATATTCCTCACTGACAATAATATTTGTCCATTTTTAGTTCATGTAAATGTTATGAAATCAATTTAAGCAATCAATGTGGTCAGAATAAAATTTACAAAACCCCACATTTACCCATCCTTTCATGTCCATTGTTGTTTTGTCACCTTAAAGTTCTTACTGATGTTCTTTTTGTTGCCTGGTTGCTCTATCTAAGCATGCTTATTTTGATTTCTAAATTCATATTAAGGAAAAAGGAATTTTAAATGGAGTAAATGGTTAAGCTCAAAAGTCTGAGAAACTATTGAATTTTTAAGTTGCAGGTGCATGGGCAATCTCAACTACTTCCAAATAAAACAAGTAATAGCCACAAATTATTGAACACTATGTGCCATAAGCTACTGCATAAGTTATTTTAAAATAGTCACAATAATACAAATCAGTCCATTTTAAAGATAAATTTAGAAAAGTAAAGAAACATGTCCAAGTTCAGCTATTAGTGATGGCAATGGAATTTAAACCTCATGACCTACCGACTATATAGGCACAGGCTTAGTCTTAACCTTTATATTACAAGCTTCCCATGTTAGACCAATTTGAACTCAAGAAACAATTATTACTGGCATAACAACTATAAGCAAAAGTGGAATGAAGCTGGGTCATCTGTAGAAACATGGATGGATTTAGAGCCTGTTATACAGAATTAAGTAAATCCGAAAGAAAAAAACTGTATATTGACACACATGTGTAGAATCTGGGCTTCCTCCACTGGTGTTCAGATGGTAAAGAATCTGCCTGCTGTGCAGGAGACTGGGTTTAATTCCTGGGTTGGGAAGATCCTCTAGTGAAGGGCATGGCAACCCACTCCAATACTCTTGCCTGGAGAATTCCACAGACAAAGGGGCCTGGCAGGCTACAGTCCATGGGGTCACAAAGAGTCAGATATGACTGAGCTAATAACACTTAACCATCTGAGACAGTGTAGAAGAAAGAAGATATTAATATTAATATGCTGATCTAGTGATGTTTTGCAATACATACATGGATACATTCAGTATGAATTTTAGAATACAACTATAACATGGAAGAGAAAACGTATACATTAGATAAATTTTCCCTAAGTGCCGAATATGTACCAAGAAATCTGTCTACAAGTTGAATATATAGCAATAAAATATGTGACATAAAAATCCTGCCCTGTGAGGAATTATACTCTGTTAGTGTTTAGTCAATGTATTTAGACAATATATTCTGTTTATTTATCCAATGAACAAGTGATGAATCATAGCAGATGATTACAAGTGCCATGAAGAAAAGTAAAATAGGAGAGGAGATAAAGAATGTGAATTCATTTCAGTTTCTCTTAGTATCATCAAGAAAGACCTTACTGAGAAAATAACCTTTTGAATGAAGACCTCAACTTTAAAGGTGTGAGCCACTAGGGAATGAACAAGCTAAGCAGAACAATTATTCAGTGGAAATACTCTGAAAGCTGGCATATCTGGTGTATCCATGTAAAGGTAAGGAGAGCATCATTATGGGATAAAGTGAAAAAAATGAGAGAGTGACAGAGGAAGTGGTTAATATTTTAACAAAGGAGCAAAACATAAAGAAACAGAAAGTCATGGAAGGAATTTTTATATTGCTACAGTGAGTTGTTATGGAGAAGGCAATGGCACCCCACTCTAGTACTCTTGCCTGGAAAATCCCGTGGACAGACGAGCCTGGTAGGCTGCAGTCCATGGGGTCGCTAGGAGTCAGACACGAGTGAGAGACTTCACTTTTCACATTCATGCATTGGAGAAGGAAATGGCAACCAACTCTAGTATTCTTGCCTGGAGAATTCCAGGGATGGGGGAGCCTGGTAGGCTGCCATCTATGGGGTTGCACAGAGTCAGACACAACTGAAGCGACTTAGCAGCAGCAGTGAGTTAGGAATTCACCAAAAGGTTTTGGGTAAAGTAATAATACCGTCTAATTTTTTTCCCCCTAACAGTACAACTCTGGATGATGTTTTGAGGATAGACTATAGGGGAAACAAGCAAAGAAGAAAACTGGACAAGAAGCTAATAAACAAGATAAAAGAAGATGCTTGCTCCAGAGAGTGTTTGTAAAGAAGTTAGTGACAAGTGGTTGGATTCTGGATATATTTTAAAGGTTGAACTAAGAGAATATACTGTGTTCTGTCACTAAGACATGCCCAAATCTTTGCAACTCCAAGGACTGACACACACAAGGCTCCTCTGTCCTTCACTGTCTCCTGGGCTTTGCTTAAATTCATGTCCATTGAGTCATGATGCTATCGTACCATCTCAACCTCTGTCACCTCCTTTTCCTTTTGCCTTCAATCTTTCCCAGCATCAGGGTCTTTCCCAGTGAATTGGTCATTTGCATCAGTTGGCCAAAGTATTACAGCTTCAGCTTCAGCATCAGTCCCTCCAGTGAATATTCATGTTTGTTTCCTTCAGGATTGACTGGTTTGATCTCCTTGAAGCCCAGGGAACTCCCAAGAGTTTTAACTAGCACTAAGTTTGAAAACATCAAAAGAGAATGTACTACATTTATATGATAGAAGAAGAAAGGAATCATGGATGATTTCAAGGGTTATTTTGTTTTGCTGCCTGTTTTTCCTTGACATTTAGAAATATATTATTGATTGTATTACTGAAGACAATGCAGAAAAACAAATTTGGTGGGAGGGTTATGGTGCAATTCAGCAGCTCCGTTTTAAACCAGCTAAATAGAGGTCCCCTATTTAGTACCCAATGTGATGTCCAATCAATAGTTAAGTATGTAATCTGAAGTCGAAGGGAAAGGTCCTAACAGTATAAATAAGGCAGTCATCAGTATATAGATGTCATTTAAAGTCAGCAGACTAGATGACTAGAATACCAAAGTTAATTACAAAGAAAAGACAAGAAGTCTATGGATTGCTTGTCAAATTTTAAGGATAAAAGATGAAAACAAAACTGCAAAGGTCCTGAGAATTAGTCAAGAAGTGGGAAGAAACTTGATGTCTGCCCTGCATAAAGCCAATTTTTTAAAAAATATCTAAAGGAGAAGCAATCAAAGTGGGTCAGTGTTGCTGATACGTCAATATGAGTGTCAGTTATGGGTATGAACAATTTGGAGGCCATTGCCAAATTTGGTAAGAGATGGTTTGAAACAGTAGTAAAGATAAAACTTCTGGTTGGCTCGTGAGAAAATGCAAAGATAGAAGACAAAGAAAGCAAATATAAATAATCTTTTACATTGTACACCTGTGGCAGATTCATGTCAATGTATGGCAAAACCAATACAGTATTGTAAAGTAAAAACTAAATAAATAAATAAATACAATAAAAATAAAGAGCAAAACATAAATAAATAAAAAATTTTTTTTTAAAAAAGGACAATAGAAAATTAGTGTAGTACAATTATAAAGACACATGAACCCCAATGTTCATTGTATCACTATTTACATAGCCAGGACATGGAAGATGTCACTGGATGTTCACTGACAGATGAATGGATAAAGAAGTCGTGGTACACATATACAAAGGAATATTGATCAGCCATAAAAAGGAAAGGCTGAGTCAGTTCCAGTGAGATGGATGAACCCAGAGCCTCTTAAACAGAGTGAAGTCGGAAAGAGAAAAACAAATATTGTATATTAAAATAAATATATTAATATATTAATAAATATATATATTAATAAATATATTAATATATATATATGCACTTAAAAAATGGTAGTGGTAAACCTATTTGCAGTGCAGAAATAGCAATAGAGACACAGAGAATAGAGAACAGGCTGTGGACACAGCAGGGGAAGGAGAATTCAGAGAGCAGCACTGAAACATAAACCTTACCATATGAAAAAGAGATAGCCAGTGGTAATTTACTCTATGATGCAGGGGGCTCAAACCTAGTGCTTTATGACAGCCTAGAGGGATGGGATGGGGTGAGAGGTGGGAGGGAAGATTAAGAGGGAGGGCACATGTGTATCCCTATGGCTGATTCATGTTGATGTATGGCATACAACTCACATTACATTGTAAAGCAATTTTTCTCTAATTAAAAATAAACAAATTTTTAAAGATCTATCTTTGAAAAACAAAAGAAAATTAGTGTAGTATTCTGGGAAGGTACAGGGAAGGAAGAGATAGAGTGCTTATAGGCTGAGGGGAATGATCAGAGAGGTACAAATCAGAAATGCAGAAGAAAAGAGAGGAGACTTGATAGAGAGACGTCTTTCAGGAGATGAGAAAGTATGGGACTTAAGGAATAATTAGCATGGCTGTTCTTCAACTAGAACATAGACAGTCCATTCACGGTAATTGGGCAAAACCAGAACAAATGGACAAGTAACATGCATAGATACAGGTGGTTGAGCATCTGAAGTTAAGAGCAGAGGTGTTAGAGGTTGGGTGGCTGAGGAAATGGAAACTGGAGGATGTTTTCTCTGTTTTCTGAGTCATGTGTATAACAAGGACATTATCATTTGAGATTTTGACATTTTGAGAAACTTCAAACTTTTACTGGTTCAAAAATAATAAAAGGTGGGAAGGATTCTTTTAGGAGAATGGTAAACAATAAAGGACATGAAGTACATTATAAAAGTTAATAAAGCGCATGTCAAATATTGAAAGGGAGACCAGTCAGAATGACTGTAAATTCTCCTCTACCCATATTTAAACACACAGTTGTAGCACCATTTAGGAAAAATGATGGATGTAAACATGGTTGGTATTTTGCTAGTTAGTATAACAAAGAGAAAGACAAGAAAGGAATTAAAGGTATAATCAATTTAAATTGTGATTACAGTTAAGACAAAAGTGATGAGTTTGGCTATGAGATAGTGTCAACATGACAGCTATAAATGATTGGCATGTCAAATGATAATTGGAATAAGAATAGTATACATATTAATAAAAAAGAAGATGCTAGTCAATCAATGATATGCTTTAAGTTGGAATTCTGAAGGAATTGAGGCCTTGATAAGGGTCCCATACGAAGTTAAATGAAAGTGATAGCTACTCAGTTGTGTCCAACTCTTTGCGATCCCATGGACTATAGCCTACCAGGCCCCTCTGTCCATGAAATTCTCCAGGCAGGAATACTGGAGTGGGTTGCCCTGGCAATCTCCAGGGGATCTTCCTGACCCAGGGATCGAACCCACATGTCCTGCACTGCAGGCAGATTCTTTACTGCCTGAGCTACCAGGGACACCCAAGAGGTAAGGTGGAGCTCAAGTATGTTGATGGAAAGTAGTCAAGAAACTGAAAGGCCAGGATGTTTGGAAGAGTCATCTACAGAAACAGTAAATCCAGCAAGAATTATGATGCTTGTGAATGGAGAGAGTGCTACAATATTCAGAAATAAAATCTTCAAAGCAAAAAAGGGGGTGACCCAGGGTTTCTTAGATACGGAATGGATAGTAGCTGTTATTGACTGATGACAGGAATTCAATGATTTTTAGGGTAGAGGGACAGAGAATGATCTGGGTTTAGCACTGAAAGGCAAGAAAGACACGTATGCTGCCTCTTTCATACTCTGGGAGGGGTGGAAGGACAGAACCTATAACTTGAGAGGCAGCCAGGAAGTACTGATCTCAGAGAACCAGATTTCAGTTAGAGCAAGAATATAAGGTGGATGTTTCCATAAGGGGTGAAGAGATAGAGGAGATTCCATTGCTGACTGATCATGTATTTCAAAGTAAAAGGATTGGGGAAATTGGAGATTGGTGGGTGATGGATAGGAGAATAGAGACAAATACTGATAGACAGTCAAAGCTATGGTTTTTCCAGTAGCCATGTATGAATATGAGAGCTGGACCATAAAGAAGGCTGAGCACAAAAGAACTGATGCTTTTGAACTGTGGTGTTGGAGAAGATTCTTGAGAGTCACTTGGATTGCAAAGAGATCAATCCAGTCAATCCTAAAGGAAATCAACTATGAAAATCATTGGAAGGACCGATATTGAAGCTCCAGTAAAACTTTGGTCACTTGATGCAAAGAGCCAACTCATTGGAAAAGACCCTGATGCTGGGAAAGAGTGAGGGTAGAAGGGGAAAGGGGAGGCAGAGGATCAGATGTTTAGATAGCATCACTGACTCAATGGAGATGGATTTAAGGACAGGGAGATAATTAAGGACAGAACAGAAGAGCCTGGTGTGGTATACTCCTTGGGGTTGCAAAGAGTCAGACATGGTTTAGGAACTGAACAACAACAAGATAGATAAAGATTAGATAGGTAGGTATATAATTTCAGTTCAGTTCAGTTCAATCGCTCAGTTGTGTCCGACTCTTTGCAACCCCATGAATCGCAGCACTCCAGGTCTCCCTGTTCATCACTATCTCCCGGAGATCACTCAGACTCATGTCCATCGAGTCCGTGATGCCATCCAGCCATCTCATCCTCATTGTCCCCTTCTCCTCCTGCCCCCCAGTCCCTCCCAGCATGAGTCTTTTCCAATGAGTCAACTCTTCTCATGAGGTGGCCAAAGTACTGGAGTTTCAGCTTTAGCCTCATTCCTTCCAAAGAAATCCCCGGGTTGACCTCCTTCAGAATGGACTGGTTGGATCTCCTTGCAGTCCAGGGTACTCTCAAGAGTCTTCTCCAACACTACAGTTCAAATGCATCAATCCTTCGGTGCTCAGCCTTCTTCACAGTCCAACTCTCACATCCATACATGACCACAGGAAAAACCATAGCCTTGACTAGACGGACCTTAGTCGGCAAAGTAATGTCTCTGCTTTTGAATATGCTGTCTAGGTTGGTCATAACTTTTCTTCCAAGGAATTAGCATCTTTTAATTTCATGGCTTCAGTCACCATCTGCACTGATTTTGGAGCCCCCCAAAATAAAGTCTGACACTGTTGCCACTGTTTCCCCATCTATTTCCCATGAGGTGATGGGACTGGATGCCATGGTCTTTGTTTTCTGAATGTTGAGCTTTAAGCCAACTTTTTCACTCTCCTCTTTCACTTTCATCAAGAGGCTTTTTAGCTCCTCTTCACTTTCTGCCATAAGGGTGGTGTCATCTGCATATTTGAAGTTATTGATATTTTCCCAGCAATCTTGATTCTAGCTTGTGCTTCCTCCAGCCCACTGTTTCTCATGATGTACTCTGCATATAAGTTAAATAAGCAGGGTGACAATATACAGCCTTGACGTACTCCTTTTCCTATTTTAAACCAGTCTGTTGTTCCATGTCCAGTTCTAACTGTAATTTAGACCTATACATTAGCTGGGAAGATCGATATAAAGGTAGATAGACAGGTAAACAGATATAGGAACTTGGGGTCAAGATATAGAATTTCGCTAATTGATCATCTGGAAATCCTGTGTTAACTGAAGTAAACAAGGGATTCATGCAGATGGAGTGCAGGGACACCCCATGACTCTAGTTAATAAAAGTGAAAAGGGTTTAAAAAATGGAAATATTTAAAGCTGTGTGAGTGGGCAACATCCATAAGGTGATGAATATATTGTTTAAGGAAAAGATGGCTAAATAACACTTAAAAAGTAGCCAAAGAGGTGTTGAAAGGAAGACAGAGAACATGAACAGAGATTGGAGGAAACCCAGGACTGTCAGACAACTGTAGAGAAAGAGAGAATTTCAAGAAACCACTGTGGTTTGTGGTCAAATGCATTAAATTTTGTTAAACTCAAGTAAGATGTAGATGAAAATTGTCTAATACATTCATAAAAAATCTATACTATATTTAGTAAAAATTTATATTTCTATTTAGTAAAAATCTATATATTTAGTAAAAATTTATACTATAATTAATAAAAATACTAGAGTATATTTAGTAAAAAATAACTTAAAAATCTATTGCTATATTTAAAGCTATGTTTGAAATACATTTTACTATCAAAACTGAATAATCCCTGAGGTGCCTGGTATCAGCTGAAATATCCAATCTCTATATAAAAGGACTGCATAGACTCTTAAAAAAAAAGAAAAAACTATTTTGTTTTAAAATCAATATAAGCTATGACACATGCAGAAATCTAACTTCTCCTCTTCAGATCCTAAGGGAAATATCTGGTTGTGTTATTGAAAAGGAAATTTAAAGTGGCGGTCGTATCCCCACCCCTGTCCTTAGTTACCATCAGCATCTCTCCATAACTGAACACTGGAGCTGGTGGTGTCACGTCTCTTGTTTATAAAACAAATACTGTTGATTCCACTTATATGAGATACCTGAATGCCAGTCTGGTGGCCCAATCAATAAAGAATCTGCCTGCAATGCAGGAATCCTGGGTTCAATTCTTGGGTCAGGAAGATCCCCTGGGGAGGGAAATGGCAACCCACTTCAGTATTCTTGCTTTGTAAACCCCATGGATAGAGGAACCTGGCAGGCTACAGCCCATGGGGTCACAAGAGTCAGATACAACTTAGCGACTAAACCACCACCCCCATTTGAGATACCTAGAATAGTCAGATTCAGTGTCAGAAAGCACACTGGTAGATTCCAGGGCGTGGGGTGAGGACTTAGTGTTTAATGTAGACAGAATCAGTTTAGGAAGGCGAAAACCTGGGAGATGGATGATGGTGAGAGCTGCACAACAATATGAATGTACTTAGCACAACTGAACTGCACAGTTACGTACAGTTAAAATAGAATGTTTTATATTATGTGACTTTTACTACAATAAGAAACCTTTAAAAAACAACCCCCACCCAAAAAAAAAAACAAAACCATAACAAAACAAAAGTGAAGTTCCTGTACTTCAGGGGTTAGTAACCTGATATGGGCTTCCTTGGTCACTCAGCTGGTAAAGAATCCACCTGCAATACAGGAGATCCTGGTTTGACCCCTCGGTCAGGAAGATCCCCTGGAGGAGGGCATGGCAACACTCCAGTATTCTTGCCTGGAGAATCCCGTGGACAGAGGAGCCTGGTGGCAGAAGTCCATCAGGTGGCAAAAAGGTGGACATGACTGAGCGACTAAGCAAAGCACAGGACTAACCTGATAGTGTATATTTTACAAATGTATGAGGCTGCATGTAGTCTGGGTCTCAAAATAGTTTACTTTCCTCAGATACAAAGAAAGCCGGGGTTCTGTGGTCACTGGCGTTGACTGAGGTCCCTGAGAAGCTATCACAAGCTCAGTCCTACCAAAGCTGCTCACTGTCTTATGGTTCTACTCTCACAGTCCTACCGTTCTACTCTTCTTTTCCCATGCTGGTTACCTCATGGTGACAGAATGACTGCCACAGCCTCAGCAAACATGTTTACATTCACATAGGTAAAAGGGACAAAATTCTGTTCCTTCTCCTGAGAAGAAAATGGTTTCCTTGAGGCCTCCAGATGGCTTACCATTTTTGTTCACTGGCCAGATCTGAACCCCATGGACAAGCCCAGCTATAAGGGATTGTTAGGAAAAGATTATCATACTTTCAGAGGCTCCATAATAGGGTATGAAGAGGGATGAGAAGTTTAGGGATAACTAATCACATTAACTTATATGCAGAGTACATCATGAGAAATGCTGGGCTGGAAGAAACACAAACTGGAATCAAGATTGCCGAGAGAAATATCAATAACCTCAGATCTGTAGATGACACCACCCTTATGACAGAAAGTGAAGAGGAACTAAAAAGCCTCTTGATGAAAGTGAAACAGGAGAGTGAAAGAGTTGGCTTAAAGCTCAGCATTCAGAAAATGATCATAGCATCCGGTCCCATCACTTCATGGAAAATAGATGGGGAAACAGTGGAAACAGTGTCAGACTTTATTTCTGGGGGGCTCCAGAATCACTGCAGATGGTGACTGCAGCCATGAAATTAAAAGACTCTTAGTCCTTGGAAGAAAAGTATGACCAAGCTAGATAACATATTGAAAAGCAGAGACATTACTTTGCCAACAAAGGTCCATCTAGTCAAGGCTATGGTTTTTCCAGTGGTCATATATGGATGTGAGAGTTGGACTGTGAAGAAAGCTGAGCACTGAATAATTGATGCTTTTGAACTGTGGTGTTGGGGAAGACTCTTGAGAGTCCCTTGGACTGCAAAGGAGATCTAACCAGTCCACCCTAAAGGAGACCAGTCCTGGGTGTTCTTTGGAAGGAATGATGCTAAAGCTGAAACTCCAGTACTTTGGTCACCTCATGTGAAGAGTTGACTCATTGGAAAAGACTCTGATGCTGGGAGGGACTGGGGGCAGGAGGAAAAGGGGATGACAGAGGATGAGATGGTTGGATGGCATCACTGACTCGATGGATGTGAGTCTGAGTGAACTCTGGAGTTGGTGATGGACAGGGAGGCCTGGCATGCTGTGATTCATGGGGTTGCAAAGAGTCAGACAAGACTGAGTGACTGAACTGAACTGAACTGAATCGCATTAAGCCAACCAACAGTATGTAACAACGTGAATAACAATTGGAAGCAAAAATAAAATCTGTTTCCTGTTTTTCACTTAATGTCCTTCAAAATTGTCAGATTATTACATTTCTTTTGTCCCTGCATGTACAGCTGAGTATCTACTTTTTTAACTTCTAAAGGGAGAGAAAAAGGAACGCAGAACATAGAGTCTACTAGTATAAATGAACTCCTTGGTTTAGCAGAACTACTCTGGGAAAATGTCATAAAGGAGACTTTTGCCCCATCTTCTAAGACGAGATGATTCCATCAGCACTTTAATTAACTTATGGGAAAATATTACTGTATTCCTAAGTAGTTTTTTTTTTTTTTTTTAGTTTATATTGGAATATAGTTGATTGTCAATATTATGTTAGTTTCAGCAAAGTGATACAGTTATACATATATACATATATTTATTCTTTTTCAAATTCCTTTCCCATTTAGGTTGCTATAAAATATTGAGTAGAGTTTCCTGTGCTATACAGTAGGTCTTCTTGTTTATCTATTTTATTTAAAAAAATTTAACAGATATGGATCAGAAAATAAGCTTTATTCTTATTTTTTGCAGTCAAAGGTTTGACTTTTAAGACTATCACCTGTACTGTAGATAACAAGTACTTATTTCCAAACTCAAAGTCAAGAATTTAAAATTTTTTTCTTCTCCTCATTTATCACTTTACTGAAGCAATGTCTCATGCTCATGGTCTAATTTTACTCATTTATTTATTTTTTAATATAAATGTATTTGTTTTAATTGGAGGCTAATTATGTTACAATACTGTATTGGTTTTGCCATACATTGACCTGAATCCGTCACAGGTGTACATGTGCTCCCCATCCTGAACCCCCCTCCCACCTACCTCCCCATACCATCTCTCTGGGTCATCCCAGTGCACCAGCCCTGAGCAGCCCGTATCATGCATCGAACCTGGACTGGCGATTCATTTTACATATGATAATATTCATGTTTCAATGCCATTCTCCCAAATCATCCCACCCTCTCCCTCTCCCACAGAGTCCAAAAGACTGTTCTATACATCTGTGTCTCTTTTGCTGCCTTGCATACAGGGTTATCGTTACCATCTTTCTAAATTCCATATATATGTGTTAGTATCAAAGAACTGATGTTTTGAACTGTGGTGTTGGAGAAGACTCTTGAGAGTCCCTTGGACTGCAAGGAGATCCAACCAGTCCATTCTGAAGGAGATCAGCCCTGGGATTTCTTTGGAAGGAATGATGCTAAAGCTGAAACTCCAGTACTTTGGCCACTTCATGCGAAGAGTTGACTCATTGGAAAAGACTCTGATGCTGGGAGGGATTCGGGGCAGGAGGAGAAGGGGACGACAGAGGATGAGATGGCTGGATGGTATCACTGACTTGATGGACGTGAGTCTGAGTGAATTCTGGAGTTGGTGATGGACAGGGAGGCCTGGCGTGCTGCGATTCATGGGGTCGCAAAAAGTCGGACATGACTGAGCGACTGAACTGAACTGAACTGATACTGTATTGGTGTTTTCCTTTCTGGCTTACTTCACTCTGTATAATAGGCTCCAGTTTCATCCACCTCATTAGAACCGATTCAAATGTATTATTTTTAATGACTGAATAATACTCCATTCTGTATATGTACCACAGAGTTCTTATCCATTCATCTGCTAATGGACATCTAGGTTGCTTCCATGCCCTAGCTATTATAAACAGTGCTGCGATGAACATTGGGGTACACTTGTCTCTTTCACTTCTGGTTTCATACTGCTGTATGCCCAGCAGTAGGATTGCTGGGTCATAAGGCAGCTCTATTTCCAGTTTTTTAAGGAATCTCCACACTGTTTTCCATAGTGACTGTATTAGTTTGCATTCCCACCAACAGTGTAAGAGGGTTTCCTTTTCTCCACATCCTGTCCAGCATTTATTGCTTGTAGACTTTTGGATAGCAGCCATTCTGACTGGCGTGAAATGGTACCTCATTGTGGTTTTGATTTGCATTTCTCTGATAATGAGTGATGTTAAGCATCTTTTCATGTGTTTGTTAGCTATCTGTATGTCTTCTTTGGAGAAATGTCTGCTTGGTTCTTTGGCCCATTTTTTGATTGGGTGGTTTATTTTTCTGGAACTGAGCTGCAGGAGTTGCTTGTATATTTTTGAGATTAGTTGTTTGTCAGTTGCTTCATTTGCTATTATTTTCTCCCATTCAGAAGGCTGTCTTTTCACCTTGCTTATAGTTTCCTTTGTTGTGCAGAAGCTTTTAAGTTTAATTAGGTCCCATTTGTTTAATTTTTCTTTTATTTCCAATATTCTGGGAGATGGGTCATAGAGGATCCTGCTGTGATGTATGTCAGAGTGTTTTGCCTATGTTCTCTGCTAGGAGTTTTATAGTTTCTGGTCTTACGTGTAGATCTTTAATCCATTTTGAGTTTCTTTTTGTGTATGATGTTAGAAAGTGATCTAGTTTCATTCTTTTACAAGTGGTTGACCACTTTTCCTAGCACCACTTGTTAAAGAGATTGTCCTTTCTCCATTGTATATTCTTGCCTCCTTTGTCAAAGATAAGGTGTCCATAGGTGTGTGGATTTATCTCTGGCTTTCTATTTTGTTCCACTGATCTATATTCCTGTCTTTGTGCCAGTACCATACTGTCTTGATGACTGTGGCTTTGTAGTAGAGCCTGAAGTCAGGCAGGTTGATTCCTTCAGTTCCATTCTTCTTTCTCAAGATTGCTTTGGCTATTCGAGGTTTTTTGTATTTCCATTCAAATTGTGAAATTATTTGTTCTAGCTTTGTGAAAAATACCATTGGTAGCTTGATAGGGACTGCATTGAATCTATAGATTGCTTTGGGTAGTATACTCATTTTCACTGTATTGATTCTGCATTTAATGTTATCCCAGAGATCTCTGAGATTGTCCTCACTTCTTTTAATTCGTTTTTCCTTTTTCCTCTCTGTTTCTTTTTTTTTCTATTATTTTACCTTCTACCTCTCTTATACTATCTTCTGCCTCCATTATTCTACTATTAGTTCCCTCCAGAGTGTTTTTGATCTCATTTATTGCATGTTTCATTATATATTGACTCTTCCTATTTCTTCTAGGTCCTTGTTAAACGTTTCTTGCAGCTTCTCAATCCTTGTCTCCAGGCTATTTATCTGTAACTCCATTTTGTTTTCAAGATTTTGGATCATTTTCACTATTATTATTCAGAATTCTTTATCAGGCAGATTCCCTATCTCTTCCTCTTTGGTTTGGTTTGGTGGGCATTTATCCTGTTCCTTTACCTGCTGGGTATTTCTTGGCCTCTTCATCTTGTTTATATTGCTGTGTTTGGGGTGGCCTATCTGTATTCTGGCAATTTGTGGAGTTCTCTTTATTGTGGAGTTTCCTCACTGTGGGTGGGGTTGGACGGGTGGCTTGTCAAGGTTTCCTGGTTAAGGAAGGTTGTGTCAGTGTTCTGCTGGGTGGATCTGGATTTCTTCTCTCTGGAGTGTAATGAAGTGTCCAGTAATGAGTTATGAGATGTAAATGGGTTTTGAGTAACTTTGGGCAGCCTGTATATTGAAGTTCAGGGCTATGTCCCTGTGTTGCTGAAGAATTTGCGTGGTATGTCTTGCTCTGGAACTTGTTGGCCCTTGGGTGGTGCTTGGTTTCAGTGTAGGTATGGAGGCATTTGATGAGCTCCTATCAATTAATGTTCCCTGAAGTCAGAAGTTCCCTGGTGTTCTCAGGATTTGGACTTAAGCCTCCTGCCTCTGGTTTTCAGTCTTATTCTTACAGTAGCCTCATGACTTCTTCATCTATACAGCACTGATGATAAAACATCTAGGTTAATGATGAAATGTTTATCCACAGAGAGGGACACTTGGAGAGGTACACAGTTACATGGAGAAGAGAAGAGGGAGGAGGGAGATAGAGGTGACCAGGAGGAGAAGAGGGGGAATCAAAAGGGTAGAGAGCAAGCTAGCGAGTAATCACTTCCCTATGGGCTCTCGACAGTCTGGACAGCTCAGAGATGTTCATGGAGTTATACAGAGAAGAGAAGAGTGAGGAAGGAGACAGAGGTAGCCAGGAGGATAAAAGGGGGAATCAAAAGGAGAGAGACAGATCCTGCCAGTAATCAGTTCTCTAAGTGTTCTCCACTGTCTGGAACACGCAAAGAGATTCACAGAGTTGGGTAGAGAAGAGAACGGGGAGGGAAGAGAGAGAGGTGACCTGGTGGAGAAAAAGGAGAGTCCAAAGGGGGAGAGAGCAGTCAAGCCAGTAATCTTGCTCCCAAGTAAAAATGGGTACTGAAAATTGGGTTCTTAAATGTACAAAATTGATAACAAATACCAAAAAGCAAAGATTAAAAATCTAGAGTAGAGGTTGGATTCTCAATTATGATATTAAAGGAAAAAAAAAAGTCACAAAAATTATAAAATATATAGATACGAAGTTTGCTTTAAAAATAGGGTCTTTTTTTTTTTTTTGCAAAGTAATAGTAGGTTATAAAAATGAAAATTAGAGGAGTAACAGAGGACTTAAAATTTAAAAAATTAAAAAAAATTTAAAGAATGATAGTAGTAAAAATATATCTAGGACTTTCTCTGGTGTTGTGGACAGTGTGGGGTCACTTTATTTTCAGATAGTTCCTCGATCTATCTCAAGATCTATAGGTCCCTTCCTATGTAGTTGGTGCTAACTACAGGGTTTTAATCTATTGCACCTGTCATGTCCAGGGCATTTCCCTCCGTTTTAGCTTCTTCTATTTGCTGGTCTCTTATGTATCTAATTTCTACCCTGACCCAAGGGGGTGGTGGTGGACACTTTTTTAAGCTCACTTGTTCAGTAGTGTTGTGGGGATGGAGGAACACTGCAAACAATTATCACTGGTGTCTGTGGGGAGTGCTCCTAATGTCTCAGCCACGCTGGGTTTGCTCCCGTTCACAACGCGTGTGCTTTCCTAGTCTACACTGCTCAGGCTCTAGGTTGCTCTGCAGGAAACTGTCTGAGGGGGGCCCTGGGTTGTATGTACTTCCCAGGTCTAAGCTGCTCAGGTTCAGGTATTTGGGTAGTCCTCAAAGGCGCAGACTTGGATGGGCCTGCGTTTTTTGCCCTTTCCATGTCTGAGCTGCTCAGGTGACCAGGTGTTTGGCAAGTGCGGTAGCTGCGACTTATTGCCTCCCCCGTCCCTGCTGCTCGGTTTTCCGGTTGTACAACTAGCGCACCTTCTCAGGCAGATGTCGACTGTCCAGAATCCCAAGAAGTCTTGGTTAGCAATGAAGCCTGCTTGCAGTTTGGTAGATGATACCTCTCCTGGGCTGTGATTGCCCCCTTCCAGCTCTGGCTGCCCTCGGCTGCCTGTCTCCAGCATGGGATAGGCCAGTCTGCAGCTGGCTAGCTCTGGTCAGTCCTTTGTTCTGTGAGCGGGGCTGGCAGTGTTTCAGTTTAGGGCTTTTCATGGGGTAGCTATCCCATGTTTGCTATCCCAAGTTAGTTCCCTCAGATTGCCCTTGGGACATTCAGGCCTGGTCCTTACTCTAAGCAATGCAGCCCATGTCACCCTGCCCAGCCCCCGCTTGCTAGTGGTGGATGCAGGCGTCTGTGCTGCTTCTCTGCTGGGAGTTACTGTTGGGTACGTAATCTGTGGGTTTTAATTATTTACTTATTTTTCCTCCCAGTTGTGTTGCCCTCTGAGGTTCCAAGGCTTGCCACAGACTTGCTAGTGACAGTGTTTCCTGGTGTTTGGAAACTTCTCTTAAGACTCCCTTCCTGGACAGATCTCCATCCCTACCTCTTTTGTCTCTCTTTTTATCTTTTATACGTTTTCCTACCTCCTTTCAAAGACAATGGGCTGCATTTCTGGGTGCTGATGTCCTCTGCTGGCATTCAGAAATTGTTTTGTGGAATTTCCTCAGCGTTCAAGTGTTCTTTTGATGAATTTATGGGGGAGAAAGTGGTCTCCCCGTCCTATTCCTCCACCATCTTAGGACTGCCCCTATTTTAAACATAGTAGTTTGTATATGTTAAGTTCAAAGAGCTAATTCAATCAGTACTTTAATTAACTTATGTGCAAATACTAGTATATCTCCCAATAGTCTTGACTTTACTATGCTGTTTTCATAAATGTAAAAGGTTCAATTTAAAAAAGAATGAAAACTTTTTAAAAATTGAAAAGGCTAGTAGTTATCATATCTAAACCTTTGATCTGACATGAAAATGTAGGATAGTAAGACTTCTGACTAGGAAACGTAATTTGTTTTTATTCTTGAGTAAAGAATCATGAAAATGAAATCCAGAAATTCTTAAGAAATAGTCTATGGCAAATGAAACTCAACAAAGTTCTATGAAGCTATAGCTGCTCCATATTTGCTTTTTAAATTTCAATCTTCTGAACAAAACCATCTCAGCCACATATTCATGTTTTGACCTTTTTAGGTCTTTTGGTCATTCAGTCTTCTATGAGGGCTGGAGAAGACAGATGAAGATAGGGAGAAAGAGGAGAACAAACGCCCACTAGTTACTTTCGTTGAACATTCACTAAGGTGAGGCACACAGGCTTTGGGCTGAACAAACACACCAAACCTATCTGACTCATTATGTTTGCTGTGGGCAACTGCTTAAATTTTCTGAGTTTTTACTTAAAAAAAAAAATGTCAGATGGATATAAAAATACCTCCCTTAGAAACCTGCTGTAACATGTACCATTACACTTCGCATAAAGTAAAATCTCAAGTCAGAGGCTCTTCTAGGTCTACAAAGCCTGATCACAAATCCCAACTACTTGGGATTCATAGTTCAGTTTTGACTTTTTATTTCTTTAGATTTTAGAACTAAAGCTCAGTGCAGCATACTGGGAACTAAGTCAAATCCTCTGGGGGATCAGAGGCATAATCAAACCCCTAATGGGACATTTTAACACGTTTATAATGAAACACAGAAGTGGCTTTCCTGGTAGCTCAGTGGTAAAGCTAATGCAGGAGATGCAGGTCCGATCCCTGGGTAGGGAAGATTCCCTGGTGGAGGAAATGGCTACCCACTCCAGTATTCTTGCCTGGGAAATCCCATGGACAGAGGAGCCTGGTGGGCTAAGGTCCTTGGTCTTGCAAAGGGGAATGACTAAGTGACTGAACAACAACAACAATGAAACATAAATAGAGAGATACATAAAACTATAAACAGATGCATAAACAACGAGGTTAGTAGAAAACTTATGTTGTTCATGCCGTTTCAGATTTCAGAATTGTGGATGAGAGAGGAGGCTCTTGTGTTAGAATCATCTACAGTCTCCTTACAACTCTCACAGTTTCCATAAGGTAACTGTTCAAAAGCAAATCACCCGCATAGATTGATGGAGAAAGACCATCAATATCTCCTCAATGCCTTTAAGCACTCCAGCTGCTCACTAGTCCCAAGAGTCCCTCCAACTTCTCTTCCCTCTAAGACTAAACCCAGCAGTCTGCACAGGGCTTCACACCTCCAGGGACTCTGCTTTGCTACTCTTGCTCTGAAATTTGTTCCTTTTCTCCTCCCAGCCTCAGCCCCTTCCCCAGGTCACTCTACTTCTCTGTGGACATAGCTGTCATTCGTTTCTTCCAGGCTGGTCTGACCTCCATTCCCTGTTTCTCTTTCATGTTTCCATTGCATCAGCGGCACCAGTGTCCTCATGCTTGCTTATTACCATAGGATCATATTCCCTGGAGAAACCCACATTTTCCTGTCCTAATCACCAGTTCCCATCATGAACTGTTAATAGCACAGAAATACTCTGTATCTGTTCATGTACTGAAGGCATCTTTAGGTGTAAGATGAGTTAGGTCTTTTGTCCACGCTACCAAGAACCAATTGTGTGGACTTAGATATAGCACTGTGCCCACTGAGAACACGTGACAGGCACAGTGTTCTGTGCACAAGTCACAGGCTTTTACAGCTATAGTTTATGCAGAAAACTGTGGATGTATTAGTACTTATCAAGCATATATTCGCTATTTAACACATACTTGTTGAAATGAATGACTACTTCATTTTTGTCATAGTAAGATGAAAAATGTGCTTACAATACACATTTTCCTTTTGTATGTATAGGCTGTTAATCATATAATATATGCTGGGAGTTGAGAAATATTAGTTTTAATAATTTCTTAGTGATGATCTATGTGATTTTAAATAAATTTTAAAAAGAAAGGGAAGTCCCTAGTCTATCATCCTGAAAAGTATATTAATCCTTAACAAGTATATGCAACAAATAGATCATCTCTGCCTTATTTTAATCTACAAACACTTGTCTCTTTTTCTCTTTTTTCTTTTCTCTTTTCTCCTCACTCTCTAACCCTTCCACATTTCTCCCCTTCATATGGTAGAAGTGTAAATACAAATTCAGCCAGGGAAAAAGATAAATAATACACCTTTAAAATGTACTTTTGATATTTCTCATATGTATTGACATTCTCTATTCTTTTTTTAAGACATCTTTTTTCCTTTGGAATATTTCCTTTTGAGCAAAGCATTTTCCTTTAGAACTTGTGCTTTGTATATATGTTGCATATTTGTATATTTGCTTATATATATGCATACATATATTTTAATATATATACACATAAGTGATTTGCATCTCTAATTGTATGTATTAATTAGGTATGCAGATGTGTGTGTATATATACATATAGGATGTACATTTCTTGGGTTTACATGTATTCCTATAACTATAGAACTTAACACATTTAATCATGATGAATGCTTGCTAATCCACTGTGCATCACTATAATTGCTGACAAGGCAATGTTTATATTACATAATTATATGTTTATGAAATAGCAACACATTCCAACAAGTAAAACTCTATCATAACTCTTCTTTATATTTTTTATCTGCATTTCATGAGGTGGTGGGATAGAACTGGAGATGATTTCATGGTATTGTAACCAAGTCTCACCCAAGAGGTGGAATTCTTTTCATAAAATGCTTAAGACAGCCTGTGGATCTATATGACACCTATATTAGTAGTCTAAAAATGAAATATTAAAAATAGTACATTTTACCTCAATAA
Organism: Ovis canadensis; assembly: GCF_042477335.2. Lineage (NCBI taxonomy): Eukaryota > Metazoa > Chordata > Mammalia > Artiodactyla > Bovidae > Ovis > Ovis canadensis. Next base: position 109,062,899 of record NC_091246.1, read on the forward strand.
AATCTCAATATATCTCTAAAATAAATCTCAATTAAACCTCAATACCAAGAAAACTCAGTATGTCAGCAAATTTGGAAAACTTGGCAATAGGCACAGGACTGGAAAAGTTCAGCTTTCATTTCAATCCCAAAGAAACACAATGTCAAAGAATGTTCAAACTTCCACACAATTGTGCTCATTTCATATGCTAGTAAGGTTATGCTCAAAATCCTTCCAACTAGGCTTCAGCCGTACATGAACTGAGAATATCCAGATTTACAAACTGGGTATGGAAAAGGTAGAGGGACCAGAAATCAAACTGCCAACCTCTGTTAGATCATAGAAAAAGTAAGAGAATTCCAGAAAAACATCTACTTCTGCTGCATTGCCTATGCTAAAATTTTTACTGTGTCAAACACAACAAACTGTAGAAAATTTGTTAAAAGATAGGAATACCAGACCACCTTACCTGCCTCCTGAGAAACCTGTATGCAAGTCAAGAAGAAACAGTTAAAACCAAACATAGAGCAAAACAAACCAAACTTGTTCAAAATTGGGAAAGGAATATGTCAAGGCTATATATAGTCATTCTGCCTATTTAACTTATAAATCATGCAAAATGATGGGCTGGATGAATCACAAGCTGGAATCAGATGGACTGAAAAAGTATCAACAACTTCAAATATGCAAATGATACCAACACAATGGCAGAAAGCAAAGAGAAGATAGAGAGCCTGAGGCTGAGTGTAACAGAGGAGAGTGAAAAAGCTGGCTTAAAACTCAACATTCAGAAAAGTAAGGTCACAACACCTGGTCTCACCCCTTCATGGCAAATAGATGGGGAAACAGTGGAAACAGTAACAGATTTTTATTTTCTTGGGCTCCAAAATCACTGCAAATGGTGACTGCAGACATTATTTCAAAAGAAGCTTGCCCCTTTGAAGAAAGGCTGTGGCAAATCTAGACAGTGTATTAAAAAGCAGAGACATCACTTTGCCAACAAAGGTATGTACAGCCAAAGCTGTGGTTTTTCCAGCAGTCATATATGGATGTGAGAGTTGAACCATGAAAAAGGCTGAGTGCTGAAGAATAGATGTTTTTGCATTGTCTTGTTGAGGAAGACTCTTTAGATTTCCTTGGACACCAAAGAGATCAAACCAGTCAATATCTTAAAGGAAACCAACACTGAATGTTCATTGAAAGGACTGATGCTGAAGCTCCAATACTTTGGCCACCTGATTCAAAGAGCCAATTCATTGGAAAAGACCTTGATGCTGGAAAAGGTTGAAGGCAAGAGGAGAAGAGGGTGACAGAGGATGAAATGGTGGGATGGCATCATCAATTCAATGGACATGAGTTTGAGCAAATTCCGGGAGATAGTGAAGGACAGGGAAGCCTGGTGTGATGCAGTCCATGGGGTCACAAACAACGGGATATGACTTAGCCACTGAATAACAACAGCAACCAGGTAAATAATTCTTTGAATAGAACGATAGTTTAAATTTTCTGTAGTGTTAGATTACTTTGGAGGAAATAAGGAAAATAATGACCATCCTGCTTTTATTGCAATGCTATAGATTTTTCCTGCTTAAACTAACAAGAGGAAGACATTCACACCACTATGGTCTGAATGTTCATGTCCCCCAAAATCCATACTTTGAAGCCCCTCTCCCAAGATAATGGCATTAGGAAGTGAGGCCTTTGAGAGTGATGAGTTCATGAAGGCAAAGTCCATATTAATGGGATTGAAGTTAAAATGAAGGTCCCTTAGTCATGCCTGACTCTTTGTGACCCCATAGTCTATACCATCTATGGAATTCTCCAGGCTATAACACCGGAATAGGTGGAATTCTTCAGGCTAGAATACTGGAGTGGGTAGCCTTTCCCATCTCCAAGGGATCTTCCTAACCCAGAGATTGAACCTAGGTCTCCCGAATTGCATGCAGATTCTTTACCAGCTGAACCACAAGGGAAGCCTTACATAAGAAGACCACAGAGTGTACCCTTGTTCCTCTGCCATGGTATATTACAGAGAAAACAAAGCAGCCCATGAATCAGGAAGTGAGCTGTCCAATCACACACAGAATTTTCCAGTTCCTTTCTCCTGGCCTCTTTAGCCTCTAGAACTGTGAGAAATAAATTTCTATTGTTTGTAAGTCATCCACAATTTCCTGTTGCAGAAGCCCAGTGAAGTAGGACATACAGATATAGAGAAAGACGTAGATATAAGCCATGTCCTTTAAAATGTATTTTTGATATTTCTCACATATAGGCACTGTCTATTCTTTTAGACAAATATATGCCCATATATCTGTCTTTGTCTATATGTGAAGTGCTCACTCATTAAATAGATGAAATAATGCCATTTGCAGCAACACGTATGGACCCAGAGATAGTCCTTCTCAGTGAAGTAAGTCAGTCAGAAAAAGTGAAATATGATATCACTTATATGAGGAATTTAAAAAAAAAACGGTACAAATGAACTTATTTACAAAACAGAAACAAACTCACAGACTTAGAAAAAGAACTTATGGTTGCCAGGGGTATGGATCAGGGGAAGGTATAGTTAGGGAATTTGGGATGGACATGTACACATTGCTAGATTTAAAATGGATAACCAACAAGGACCTACTATATATTACAGGGAATTTTGCTCAGTATTTTGTAAAAACCTAAATAGGAAAAGAATTTGGCAAAGAACAGATACATGTATATGTATAACTGAATCACTTTGATGTATACCTAAAACTAATGCAACAGTTTTCAATCAACTATATCCCAATATAAAATACAAGGTTTAATAGAGACAGAGATATAAATAGAGATATAGGATAGCTTTGCAATTTTTCTATCCAGCCTTAGCATGACACCATGAGACATAGGGGTAGCTGATCCTCATCCTGTTCCCATAACTCTGAGTCAAAGAAGTGCTTGGCCCAGGCTGTGTCAGTTCAGAGTATAAGTGATATCAGCTCAGAGCAGCTACAAGTGATCAAGGAAGACTGCTGACAGGCCAGCACTTGCTCTATGGTCGGATATGGCTGTCATGTATGTTAAATAACTCCTAGACTGATGGCGTGTGCCTGGCTCAGGTGTGGAGATCCCCATCACCCATGCGCACTGGCCTAAGGGTAAAGCTGCTTCAGCCCTGTGACTATACGATGGGGCTAGATGAGAACCGGTGGCTTAGTGGCAAAGAACCCGCCCGTCAATGCAAGAGATGAGAGAGGTGGGTTTGATCCCTATGTTGGGAAAATTCCCTGGGAAAGGAAATGGCAGCCCACTCCAGTGTTTTTGCCTGGAGAATCCCATGGACAACAGAGCCTGCAGGCTATAGTCTATGGGATCCAACGAGTCAGACATGACTGAGAGAGGAAACAACAACGTTAACGGGAGCTGCTGCTGATAGGGAAATTCTGGACAACTGATTCTAAATGGTCAGAGTTCAGATTTGGTTCTGAATCAGTAGGCAATGAAGAGCAACCACCAGTTCTTGCCTGAGTGAAGGAATATGTGACTACAGTAGAGGCTTTGTCATGCCCCCTGGATCCTACTTCATCAAAGAAAGACTTACTTTCTCAAACTGCAGAAAGTGGTGACTTTAGACAGAATTCAGCTCCCCCTTGGAGTTGGGAACTACTGCTGAAGGGGAATGTCTTGTCCAGGCCAGATGTTCTTCCTGACACAACTTGCCTCCAACTCCTGGTCCGTCTGTGGTGCCACACCAAAGCATGGTCCCAGCTTCACTGGGTTTGACCAAGACCACATGCTTGGCTAAACTTCTGCTCTTCTCAGTCTTGCTTCTTTTCCTTTTATTTTTTTTTTTCATCCCAAGAACATTCTGTAATAAACTTCTAACATACCAAATCTTTGTCTCAGACTCTGCTTCCCAGAAAAATCTAACACGTGACAGCTTCCAAAGGGTTACACAGGACAGAAAGTGGAATCAGAAGTATTTAGCAATAACACAGCAGGTTTACTGTGGGGAATCATTTAAAGTAAAGAGCAAATCCTTATAACCCAAAATATTTTTCACATGGAATTCACCGAGGCATAAAACTGTAGTATTATGTACCTAGATACTAGAGCTGTGATATTTTCCTAAATTCATCAGTTGTTTATATGATCCCTAAAGACAGAGAAACTGCATGTGCTGGTGTCAAAGTGATTAACTGGGTGCTAGAAAAGAAAGGGACAAAAATGAAATGGGTAACAGTTTGGTTTTTTGAATCCCTCATTATGCTGAGTTGAATTGCTTTGTTTGCCAAATGGCTCTTTAAAAGCTAATTTTATTCATCTAATAATGTCTAGAGGAAATTTGGGTGCGGTGGGGGAGGTAAGGGGGTGGGAGGGGACTCTTAAAGACTTCTGGGAATCAGACTATCAGTAGGAGACAGAAAATCAGTACTCCTTTGGATCAATTCCTTTCTGGACCAAAGGCAGAAATACAAGTGCTAAGGAGCTGTTTTGCCCACTCCAGTGTTTTTGCCTGGAGAATCCCAAGGACAGAGGAGCCTATTGGGCTTCCGTCTATGGGGTCGCACAGAGTCAGACACAACTGAAGTGACTCAGCAGCAGCAGCAGCAGCAGCAAGGAGCTGTTTTGAATATCTCAAGACGTAAGAAAAACCTGGGACGAACCCAGCAAGGGATGGGATTTTTTTTCCCTTTGTTCCTTAACCTTGTTGACAATATCTCATTTGGAGATGGCTTTTTCCCTAGTTCCCTTGGTGGTATGAAAACCATTACATCAATAGATGCTTCCATAATTCTCTGAGAAAATACAAATTTAATCTACCTTTGAGTTCCCCCCTAGTCCTAAAATGATAATTAAAATTGACAGCTGAGCCCTAACACTGGTGACACATGCTCTTGGATCAGACCTACCTACCACTGCCAGTCCTAACAACCCTGGGCATTCTCATGATGGAGACTTTTCTTACATTGTTCCCATGACTGTATACAAATGCTCCTTTCTAGAAGAATGATTTGTTGATCTCATTAAATTCCCTTTGAAATATATATGTAGCTTTCCCATGATATTTATAACATCAATAATATTAAATCAAAATGGCTTTTTGAAGGCAGGGCAAGGTCCATTTCTCAACAGCATTGGAATGTTTATACATTATACAACCCAGAATATTAAAAAGTGAAAGTTTTAGCTGCTCAGTCATGTCTGACTCTTTGCAATCGCATGAACTGTAGCCCACCAGGCTCCTCTGTCCATGGGATTCTCTAGGCAAGAGTGTGTTTCCCAGGAGAATGAAAATGCCCAGGGTTAGTTAGGACTGGCACCCATACTGGAGTGGGTTACCATTCCCTTCTCTAGGGGAATCTTCCCAACCCAGGGATTGAATCCGGGTCCCCTGCATTGCAGGCAGATTCTTTACCATCCAAGCCACCTGGGAAGCCCATCACAAAAATGTTTATTAAGTAAAAAATTGAACAAAGACCATATCCTATTTTTTCAAAGTGTTATATAAGGGCCTGCTGAATTGGAATTAAGTGGAACACTGTTAAAGTACAAAACTGTATCCACTTCGTATTCAGTCAGTCAAAATATCTCTAACTTAAATTGAGGAAGGTGTGTTTTAACAAGTACCTCAGGCAACACTGTTTAAAGTGTGGAAACTTCTGACTCTCCTGGAGAGAGATAGAGAGATACAGAATCAGAGGGGTGAGTGGGGGAGAGACTAGGACCTTAGACTGTCTTCACTCTAATTGGATATAGATTACTAAAACAACTATAGAAGATGAAAGTAAGATATAACTTAAAAATTGCCTTCAAGACTGAAATAGCTAAGTAATCTTAAAAAGCAACTCTGGCAAAAGAGATAATAAATCATGTTTATATTTATTGTGATAACAGTTTTGCATGTTTTAGAGAACAGCCATTGATAAAAGGCACAGCAGGACTTAATGTATATAAGTGTATTTTAATGTGCTTTGCTGTTAGCTCAGCTGGTAGAAAATCCACCTGCAATGCAGGAGACCCCAGTTCGATTTCACATGCTAGCAAAGTAATGGTCAAAACTCTCCAAGCTAGGCTTGAACAATATGTGAAATGAGAACTTCCAGATGTTCAAGCTGGATTTAGAAAAGGTAGAGGAACCAGAAATCAAATTGCCAGGATCCGTTGGATCAAAGAAAAAGCAAGAGAATTCCAAGAAAACATCGACTACTGCTTCATTAATTATGCTAAACCTTTGACTTTGTGGATCACAACAAACTGTGGAAAATTCTTAAAGAGATCAGAATATGTCAGACCACCTGACCTGCCTCTTGAGAAACCTGTATGCAGGTCAGGAAGCAACAATTAGAACTGGACATGGAAAAACAGAATGGTTCCAAATTGGGAAAGGGTAAGTCAAGGCTGTATATTGTCGCCCTGCTTATTTAACTCATATGCAGAGTACATCATGAGAAATGCTGGGCTGGATGAAGCACAAGCTGGAATTAAGATTGCCAGGAGAAATATTAATAACCTCAGATATGCAGATGACACCACCCTTATGGCAGAAAGCGAAGATGAACTGAAGAGCCTCTTGATGAAAGTGAAAGAGGAGAGTGAAAAAGTTGGCTTAAAGCTCAACATTCAGAAAATGAAGATCATGGCATATGGTCTCATCACTTCATGGCAAATAGATGGGAAAACAGTGGAAACAGTGTCAGACTTTATTTTTTTGGGCTCCAAAATCACTGCAGATGGTGACTGCAGCCATGAAATTAAAAGATACTACTCCTTGGATGAAACACTAAGCAGTGCTAAGAGGAAAGTTCATAGCAATACAGGCACACCTCAAGAAACAAGAAAAAAGTCAAATAAATAACCTAACTCTACAACTAAAGCAACTAGAAAAGGAAGAGTTGGAGAACCCCAGAGTTAGTAGAAGGAAAGAAATCTTAAAAATTAGGGCAGAAATAAATGCAAAAGAAACAAAAGAGACCATAGCAAAAATCAACAAAGCCAAAAGCTGGTTCTTTGAAAGGATAAATAAAATTGACAAACCATTAGCCAGACTCATCAAGAAGCAAAGAGAGAAAAATCAAATCAATAAAATTAGAAATGAAAATGGAGAGATCACAACAGACAACACAGAAATACAAAGGATCATAAGAGACTACTATCAGCAGTTGTATGCCAATAAAATGGACAACGTGGAAGAAATGGACAAATTCTTAGAAAAGTACAATTTTCCAAAACTGAACCAGGAAGAAATAGAAAATCTTAACAGACCCATCACAAGCACGGAAATTGATACTGTAATCAGAAATCTTCCAGCAAACAAAAGCCCAGGTCCAGATGGCTTCACAGCTGAATTCTACCAAAAATTTCGAGAAGAGCTAACACCTATCCTACTCAAACTCTTCCAGAAAATTGCAGAGGAAGGTAAACTTCCAAACTCATTCTATGAGGCCACCATCACCCTAATACCAAAACCTGACAAAGATGTCACAAAAAAAGAAAACTACAGGCCAATATCTCTGATGAACATAGATGCAAAAATCCTCAACAAAATTCTAGCAATCAGAATCCAACAACACATTAAAAAGATCATACATCATGACCAAGTGGGCTTTATCCCAGGGATGCAAGGATTCTTCAATATCCGCAAATCAATCAATGTAATTCACCACATTAACAAATTGAAAAATAAAAACCATATGATTATCTCAATAGATGCAGAGAAGGCCTTTGACAAAATTCAACATCCATTTATGATAAAAACTCTCCAGAAAGCAGGAATAGTAGGAACATATCTCAACATAATAAAAGCTATCTATGACAAACCCACAGCAAACATTATCCTCAATGGTGAAAAATGGAAAGCATTTCCCCTAAAGTCAGGAACAAGACAAGGGTGTCCACTTTCACCGCTACTATTCAACATAGTTCTGGAAGTTTTGGCCACAGCAATCAGAGCAGAAAAAGAAATAAAAGGAATCCAAATTGGAAAAGAAGAAGTAAAACTCTCACTGTTTGCAGATGACATGATCCTCTACATGGAAAACCCTAAAGACTCCACCAGAAAATTACTAGAGCTCATCAATGAATATAGTAAAGTTGCAGGATATAAAATCAACACACAGAAATCCCTTGCATTCCTATACACGAATAATGAGAAAGTAGAAAAAGAAATTAAGGAAACAATTCCATTCACCATTGCAACGAAAAGAATAAAATACTTAGGAATATATCTACCTAAAGAAACTAAAGACCTATATATAGAAAACTATAAAACACTGATGAAAGAAATCAAAGAGGACACTAATAGATGGAGAAATATACCATGTTCATGGATTGGAAGAATCAATATAGTGAAAATGAGTATACTACCCAAAGCAATTTACAAATTCAATGCAATCCCTATCAAGCTACCAGCCACATTTTTCACAGAACTAGAACAAATAATTTCAAGCTTTGTATGGAAATACAAAAAACCTCGAATAGCCAAAGCAATCTTGAGAAAGAAGAATGGAACTGGAGGAATCAACTTGCCCGACTTCAGGCTCTACTACAAAGCCACAGTCATTAAGACAGTATGGTACTGGCACAAAGACAGACATATAGATCAATGGAACAAAATAGAAAGCCCAGAGATAAATCCACACACATATGGACACCTTATCTTTGACAAAGGAGGCAAGAATATACAATGGAGTAAAGACAATCTCTTTAACAAGTGGTGCTGGGAAAACTGGTCAACCACTTGTAAAAGAATGAAACTAGATCACTTTCTAACACCGCACACAAAAATAAACTCAAAATGGATTAAAGATCTAAATGTAAGATCAGAAACTATAAAACTCCTAGAGGAGAACATAGGCAAAACACTCTCAGACATAAATCACAGCAGGATCCTCTATGATCCACCTCCCAGAATGCTGGAAATAAAAGCAAAAATAAACAAATGGGATCTAATTAAAATTAAAAGCTTCTGCACAACAAAGGAAAATATAAGCAAGGTGAAAAGACAGCCATCTGAATGGGAGAAAATAATAGCAAATGAAGCAACTGACAAACAACTAATCTCAAAAATATACAAGCAACTTCTGCAGCTCAACTCCAGAAAAATAAACGATCCAATCAAAAAATGGGCCAAAGAACTAAATAGACATTTCTCCAAAGAAGACATACGGATGGCTAACAAACACATGAAAAGATGCTCAACATCACTCATTATTAGAGAAATGCAAATCAAAACCACAATGAGGTACCACTTCACACCAGTCAGAATGGCTGCGATCCAAAAATCTGCAAGCAATAAATGCTGGAGAGGGTGTGGAGAAAAGGGAACCCTCCTACACTGTTGGTGGGAATGCAAACTAGTACAGCCACTATGGAGAACAGTGTGGAGATTCCTTAAAAAATTGCAAATAGAACTACCTTATGACCCAGCAATCCCACTTCTGGGCATACACACCGAGGAAACCAGAATTGAAAGAGACACATGTACCCCAATGTTCATCGCAGCACTGTTTATAATAGCCAGGACATGGAAACAACCTAGATGTCCATCAGCAGATGAATGGATAAGAAAGCTGTGGTACATATACACAATGGAGTATTACTCAGCCGTTAAAAAGAATTCATTTGAATCAGTTCTGATGAGATGGATGAAACTGGAGCCGATTATACAGAGTGAAGTAAGCCAGAAAGAAAAACACCAATACAGTATACTAACACATATATATGGAATTTAGGAAGATGGCAATGACGACCCTGTATGCAAGACAGGGAAAGAGACACAGATGTGTATAACGGACTTTTGGACTCAGAGGGAGAGGGAGAGGGTGGGATGATTTGGGAGAATGACATTCTAACACGTATACTATCATGTGAATTGAATCGCCAGTCTATGTCTGACGCAGGATGCAGCATGCTTGGGGCTGGTGCATGGGGATGACCCAGAAAGATGTTCTGGGAAGGGAGGTGGGAGGGGGGTTCATGTTTGGGAATGCATGTAAGAATTAAAGATTTTAAAATTTAAAAAATAAAAAACTAAAAATTAAAAAAAATAAAAATAAAAAATAAAAGAGACATTACTTTGCCAACCAAGGTCTGTCTAATCAAAGCTTTGATTTTTCCAGTAATCATGTATGGATGTGAGAGTCAGACCATAAAGAAGGCTGAGTGCTGAAGAATTGATGCTTTTGAACTGTGGTGTTGGGGAAGACTCTTGAGAGTCCTCTGGACTGCAATGAGATCAAGCCAGCCAATTTTAAAGAAAAACATTGGAAAGATTGATACTGAAGCTGAAGCTCCAATACTTTGGCCACCTGATGCAAAGAGCTGACTCATTAGGAAAGGCCTGGATGCTGGGGAAGATTGAAGGCTGGAGGAGAAGGGGATGACAGAGGATAAGATGGTTGGATGGCACCACCAACACAATGGACATGAGTTTGAGCAAGCTGTGGAAGATGGTGAAAAACAGAGAAGCCTGGTGTGCTGCAGTCCATGGGGTCACAAAGACTTGGACACTACTGAGCAACTGAACAACAAAAACTGGTTCGATTCCTGCATCAAGAAGATCCCCTGGAGGAGGGCATGGCAACCCACTCCAGTATTCTTGCCTGGAGAATCCCCATGGACAGACTAGCCTGTGAGCTACTCGCAAAGAGTTGGGCACAACTGAGCAACTCACACTTTCACTTTACAGTTGTAATGATTTGTAGCTATTTTTGCTTAGGAATACTCTAATAAAAATAATTCATCTACTTGTAAATATTGTCTACTCTGCAGTCAATCATTTACAGGCTGAAATAGAAGGAAAATCAACTGACTGTGTGAAGAGCATTTTCAGCCGCTTTTAAGAAGCAGACCTGAGGGAATTTAGAGCCGTTGTGAGTGTGACTTAAGGACTGACTTCCTCTGGCCCATAGTCCACAAGCTTTGTAAAGAGCAGTTAAGGTAGCTGCCTTCATGGCTTTCCTCCAACTGCAAGTAGCCTCCCAGCCCTGCTGGTCAGGGGTCAGGCTGGGACACCGCGGGGGCCCCACCCCTCCCTGCTCCCCTCGAGCTTCCTGCTGCTCTGCTCACAGCCCCATCAGGGCCCTGCTGTCTTTAATCCAACCACACAGCAAAATTCTCTGAGGAACATTGAAAATCCTCTCAATGCTTGGGTTCCACTCTCAGAAATTCTGCTGGCACTGTCTAGAGCAGAAGTTATCCACTGTTGTTCATTGCTATTTTTAACTTCTCCCAAATAATCCTAAAGGGATTATTGAGAAATGATTGAGAAATATAAGCAGAAGAAAAATTTTAAGATGGGGAGGAATACCCAAGACTCTACAGGTTTACCTTGCTTTACAAGTAAAAGTTTTTTCTTGCATTTCAGGCTGGAAGTTACAACAGTGTTTCCTGTACTTTATTATTCTCTTGTCTGGAGAAGAAGAGATAGACATGCCAAGTTTTGATTGATCTATATAATGTTTATTACTTATAATAAATATTTTTCATTTATATTATTTATAAATTCTAAAGGAAGGAAAAATTTCTTATTTTATTCTAAAAAATTTCATCTGCTTTTCCAGGTGTTACAATGGGTATGAAAACTCCATGGTTGTATCTATTGATCAAAGTTGGGGGGGAATATGGTGGATCTTTATTTGGAAAAAATTCCACAAGTTCTGAATTTATAGTTTCTGCTGTGACAATCGGAACTTTCGGTTTTAGTCTTAGATCAGTTGAGTGTGGCAAGGTGAGTTCTTAAACTTTCTGAAAGCACTTAGTGTATTATACATAGTAAGGCTTGAATGCATATTTTTCTTGACTTGGTCCCATAACAAACCCATGTGAATGCTTATTCTATTTGTTCCATTTCCATATCTGCCTGGTAGATTTGAGAAGTAGCATCTCACTTTGGAATGACTATCAGAAGCACCCCCCCCCCCCGCCCCCGCCCCACCAACACCACCATCCTGTGAATTGGTTATCAGGCCAAAAGGAAACAACAGATAGAGTATTGCTAGTCAGGTTCCTCAGCTGCTGTGCAACCTTATTTTTGTAACAGCTATCTTGTTTGCTCTCCTGTTTTATTGATGATAACCAATTCCAGACTTGCTGTTCCTTGAAATCCAGTTTATGCGGCCATTCCCTTCTCACTTATTGATAATACAGGAGCAGCTGAAGAACTGCTTGAGACCAGTATGCTTATTGGGCCACTAAAAGTGACTGTTTTCAAGCAACAGTAAACAGGAATTGTCACTAAAAGCAGTGGGCTTCCCCGGTGGCTCAGTGGTAAAGAACCCAGCTGCCAATGCCAAAGATTTGATTTTGAGCCCTGGTCAGAAAGATCCCCTGGAGAAGGAAATGCCAACTCACTCCAGTATTTTTGCCTGGAAAGTCCCATGGATAGAAAAGCCTGGTGGGCTATAGTCCATGGGGTCTCAAAGAGTCGGACACAACTGAGTGACTAAGCTGAGAAACAATAATAGAAATAACATCGCTTTTTGGTGTGACTATGTTTTGGCATTGTAACTACATGAGTTGTAGCCTTCTTTTCTGTTTGTTTTTTTTTTTTTTAATTGCATTCTATAAATCTGATGACAGAGCCAAGAACACTATGCAGATTTTTCAGGGAAAAAAGTGTACCTGGGATAAACCTCACATATAGGTGTATTATGTCTATGATGATCATGACATGGGATATATAAAGGAATTTTACCCTGTGTAAGTGATGAGGAACCATACGGTTGGCTAGTTAACGTGAAATAATTCTATTAAAATAGATCTATAAATATTGGGTATATTGTATAAACATTTTAAAAAATGTGCAGCAGAGGTTTATTGTTATAAAAATTCTTAGGAACAAAAACGAGGGCAGTGAGCACCAGACTGAAAGCTTCTGCCGTGGTCAGTCTGTAGGTGAGGAGGTAAGACGTGGATGATTTGAAGTGCGGATGAGCCCTTGGGCTCAAGAAGGTAACAGGAGTGGAAGCAAGCCTCCAGCATGAAGTTTAACCTCATGTACAGCCAAAGGCTCTGCAAAAGAGAGAAGAGAAGGAAAAGGCTTCCCAAATCACAAGAGAAGGGCAAGGATGTTGTTTGGTCTTAGTCTTGACATGGCTGCAGAAAAGAACTGCCTTCCCTGAGGTTCCAAATCCTCCAGCTCTCTCTCTCTCTTACATGGATGTACATTTATATTTCCTACGTGCACTGAGAAATACAAGCCGAGAAATTAACATGAGAAATCTGGGTCCATTGCTTTGCCTTGGGTGCCCTGCATTACTGAAAGTAAGATCGGTCTGCAGGGATGATTTCTCAGCCTGTTTCATAGGATTCCCACAGATAAAGCTCCACCACACAAGAGGTCACAATGCAAAATTACAAAGTACGAGAACAAATTATTTCATCAAGTAGAGGCTATGCGCACACATGGGGACACACACACAGACAGATGAGACTCCCCAAAATTCAGTTAACAGAAAAATTTTGTGAAGATTGACAAACTTAAAAAATTAAAATTATTAGAGTCATTTAAGTAAGGAATTTAAATGTGAGAAAAAGAAGCATTATATGTAAATATGAATAATATTTGCAAAAATAAAACTTCTAGAAATATAAATTCTTGTTGAAATTTGAATTTAACTAGATGAATTAAAAAGCAGATTTCAAACAGTTTGTAATTATATTTATAAGACCAAATATATACAAACCAGAATTCTAGAAGAAGGAAGAGTATGGAAAATGTTTGAAGAGATGATAAATGAGGTGTTCAAAAACTGATAAAAATATAATTTTCAGATCAGGAATATAAAATTCAAGAAGAATAGAAAACCCTGCATTCATACCTAGATATATCTGTGTGGACCTCTGTAACTGAAAGAGAAAGTCATCAAAGAACAATACTTGGACTGAAGGCAGACTTTCTAATAGCAACAATATATGAAGAAAGGCAAATTTTACTCTGGGCATCACAATTAATTCTAGGCTAATGTCAAGTCTTTTGGATAAAAATGTCCTAAGTGGCTACAAATTAAGTCAAGAAGAGATATTAAAAAAAACATTTCACCCAGTATATTCCTGAAGCAAAGAGGGTGCATTAATTTGGAGATAAAATGACTCGAATGTTTTAACTAAAATCTTCTCAAAGGGAGACAATGCCTTATTCACAAGCTAAGCTGAGAGTGTTGCACACAGCCTGGGATCTGGGCAGGTGATCAGTGAATATTCATTGAATAAATGAATATATAAATGGATGATTTATAAACTAGGTAAATACATTTCATGTTAGGAAATCAACAGTACATATATAATAACAGGGAAGAGGTTCCATTTCACACTGCATTATGTATAAGTTAGTACATATTAATGCCTAGAGAAGAAGGCTTTCTGCTCAACTATATATTTTAGGCTGAACAGAAGACAGGAAGGAGATATTAATGATTTCCTGCTTTAGTATTTTTCTTTTTCATGCTCCTATGCTTAACCTCAAACATCTTACAAATGAACACTCATAAGTAGCAAGCACTTCTGTAATAAAGCCAAACAGACCTTACCCAAAAATTCTGTTTTGTACAAAATACTCAATAAACACTCTCCGACATAAATCACAGCAGGATCCTCTATGATCCACCTCCCAGAATTCTGGGAATAAAAGCAAAAATAAACAAATGGGATCTAATTAAAATTAAAAGCTCCTGCACAACAAAGGAAAATAAAAGCAAGGTGAAAAGACAGCCTTCTGAATGGGAGAAAATAATAGCAAATGAAACAACTGACAAACAACTAATCTCAAAAATATACAAGCAACTTATGTAACTCAATTCCAGAAAAATAAACGACCCAATCAAAAAATGGGCCAAAGAACTAAATAGACATTTCTCCAAAGAAGACATACGGATGGCTAACAAACACATGAAAAGATCCTCAACATCACTCATTATTAGAGAAATGCAAATCAAAACCACAATGAGGTACCACTTCACACCAGTCAGAATGGCTGCGATCCAAAAATCTGCAAGCAATAAGTGCTGGAGAAGGTGTGAGAAAAGGGAACCCTCCTACACTGTTGGTGGGAATGCAAACTAGTACAGCCACTGTGGAAAACAGTGTGGAGATTCCTTAAAAAATTGCAAATAGAACTGCCATATGACCCAGCAATCCCACTTCTGGGCATACACACCAAGGAAACCAGAATTCAAAGAGACATATGTACCCCAATGTTCATCGCAGCACTGTTTATAATAGCCAGGACATGGAAACAACCTAGATGTCCAACAGCAGATGAATGGATAAGAAAGCTGTGGTACATATACACAATGGAGTATTCCTCAGCCATTAAAAAGAATACATTTGAATCAGTTCTGATGAGATGGATGAAACTGGAGCCGATTACACAGAGTGAAGTAAGCCAGAAAGAAAAATATATATATATATGGAATTTAGAAAGATGGCAATGATGACCCTGTATGCAAGACAGCAAAAAAGACACATGTGTATAGCGGACTTTTGGACTCAGAGGGAGAGGGAGAGGGTGGGATGATTTGGGAGAATGGCATTGAAACATGTATACTATCATGTAAGAATCAAATCGCCAGTCTATGTCCGATGCAGGATACAGCATGCTTGGGGCTGGTGCATGGGGATGACCCAGAGGGATGTTGTGGGGAGGGAGGTGGGAGGGGGGTTCATGTTTGGGAACGCATGTACACCCGTGGTGGATTCATGTCAATGTATGGTAAAACCAATACAGTATTATAAAATAAAATAAAGTAAAAATAAAAATTAAAAAAAAAGAAGAGAGAAAAGCAGTGTTGCACAGACCACTGCAAACCTGTGGAATTTTGTAACCAGGAAACTAATGAAATAATAATACTCCTAATAAAAATACTGTCACAATTTCCTCTCTCATAATTTTGCACCCAGAGGAAGTCAGTCCATGGTCAACTTGGGACTCATGCTTCTTTCTTCAAGATATATATTCTTAGAGGCAGCCACTGTAAGAAAGCACTGATTTCATGAAAACTGAAAATCTTCATTTGAGCATGGACACTTTTCATCAATCATTTTCGAAGTTCAGAGGAATAGACAGTATACATAGCAGCCGCTTCACCTGTATTCTCTGAGAGAGTGAAGTGAGGGACAATTTTAGCAACCCTCTAAACAAGCTACTCCATGAAACAAAAGAGGATGATTCTGTATGATTTGTTGTTTTTCAGTCCCTAAGTCATGTCCAATTCTTTGTGACCCCATGGACTGAAGCATGCCAGGCTTCCCTGTCCTATACTCTCTCCTGGAGTTTGCTCAGATTCATGTTCAATGAGTTGATTATCTACGATATTATTTTTCAATTAAAGACTTCATATATTGGCCTAGCTTTGTCTTTAATTTTGGGAAGACTTGCCAAGATCAATTAAAATATTAATCCCCTGGTGGCTGGGGAGAAGAGACTGAACTGACACTTGTACAGTATGTTGACATCATTTTCCTATTTGCCACCTGCAGGCATGCTGATTTGTGTTCAGAGAAACAAAACTTGAACATTTTGCAGCACAGCAGAACAGAGAAAGCTTGAGAATGTTTTTCAACCTTAGCATGTAAACAGCTATTTTTTTTCCCCTGGCCAATGCAGAGGTGAATGAAGCACACAGGCACTATTTTCTCAGAGCTTACTTCTATCAACTGTATGAAGGGAGAAGCAGTCAATCGTCCCATCTAACCAATCTGTTCACTAATGGCTACTAGAAAGGTATCATGCTAAGTTGTCTCAATTGTGTCCAACTCTTTTGTGGCCCCATGGGCTCCTCTGTCCATGGGATTCTCCAGGCAAGAATACTGGAGTGGGTTGCCATGCCCTCCTCCAGGGGCTCTTCCCCACCCAGGGATTTAACTCAGGTCTCTTATATCTCCTGCATTGCCAAGCAGATTCTTTAACACTAGTGCCACCTGGGAAGTACAGAAAGCTGTATCAGATGACAAGTATCCTGCAGAGAACTAATGTGATCATGACATTTAAGCTACAAACTGAATGACAAGTTGGGTCCAGATTGGGAGACAGAGGTGAAATAGACTAGATGGAGAAAACAACTTGTGAAAGACCCAAAACTGGGAAAGAATCTGGGGAGGCTGAAAAAAACCAGAGGTCTATATAATCAGAATTTAGCAGCGTGGAGAGAGGGAACAGTAACAAGAAATCAGGGAGGTGGTGGGAACAAATGTTTTTAGGGCTTTTTAAGCAGGTTAAGAAATTTGGGTTTGATACATACTTATACCAATGACATGCTAGTCGGAAGGATTAAAGTGTGAAATTTTAAATTGATGTACAATTTAAAAATAGTTCTCTGGTTACTGTGGGGATGATGGATTGTAGAGGCAACGTGAACTATAAGAGATCCAACAGGAAGCTATTTTAAAAGATGAACAATGAGGGAGGTTTGGACCAGTGGAGATGGAGAGAAATGGAGAATTACGTAAGTAGCTAAAGGTAGAGATGAGAGTTATTAGTGATAAATCTGCAGGAGAAAAACAGAGAAGAATGAAATGAAGAGTAATCCTTAATCATGTGGTAGTTCTATGTTTAGTTTTTGAAGGAACTTCCACACTTTTTTCCATCGTGGTTGCACCAATTGACACTCCCACCAACAATGTAGGAGGTTTCCTTTTCTGCATATTGTCACTGTTTGCTATTTGTGGTGTTTTGGATGACAGCCATTCTGACACGTGTGAGGTGACATCTCCAGGTGGTTCTGATGTGTGTTTCTCTGATAATTATTGATATGGATCATCTTCTCATGTGCCTGTTGATCATTTGTGTGTCATCTATGGAAAAATGTCTATTCAAGTACTTTGATCATATTTATAAAATCAAATTGTTTGACTTTTTTTGGGTGTTGAGTTGTACGAGCTATTCATGTATTGTAGAAACTAATCCCTTATCCATCATATAATTTGCAAAGGTTTTCTCCCATTCAGTATGTTGTGTTTTTGTTTTGTCAATGTTGCTTTCGCTATGCAAAATGTTGCTCCAATTTATGTCAAAGAGTGTTCTGTCTATGCTTTCTTTTAGGAATTTTATGGTTTCCATTCTTATATGTAGATGTTTAATCTATTTTTGTACATGATGTGAGAAAACATTCTATTTCCTCCTTATACACGTGGCTGTTAAGTTTTCCCATCACTGATTATTGAAGAATTGTCTCTCTTTGTATATTCTTGCCTCCTTTGTTGTAGATCAATTGACCATAAGTGTGTGGGTTTATTTCTAGACTTTCTATCCTGTTCCATTGATCAATGCATTTGCTGTTGTGTCAGTACCATCCTGTTTCAATTTCTGTAGTTTTGCAGTATCGGCTGAAGTCAGATAGCAAAATTACTCCAGCTCTGCTTTTCTTTCTCATCATTGTTTTGGCTGCTCGAGGTCTTTTGTGCTTCCACACAAAGATTAAAAATGTCTGTTCTATGTCTGTTAAAAATGCTTGGGTATATATCCAAAGAAAGCAAAACACTAATTTGCAAAGGTATATAAACACAAATGTTCACAGCAGCATTATTTACAATAGCCAAGTAATGGAAGCAACCTCAGTGTCCATCAACAGGTGAATGGATAAAGAAGATGAGGTATATATATATATGAGTGTGTGTGTGCTCAGTCGTATTTGACTCTCTGTGATCCCATGGACTGTAGCCCACCAGCCTCCTCTGTCCATGGAATTTTCCAGGCAAGAATACTGGAGAGGGTTTCGGTTTCCTACTCCAGGGGATCTTCTTGACTCAGGGATCAAATCCACATCTCTTGCATCTCCTATGTTGGCAGGTGAATTTTTTACCTAATGGCCACCTGGGAAGCCCCTGCTTGTATGCATGTACGTGTGTATACATATGCATACACACATTTACACAATAGAATATTACTCAGGCCTAAAAAATCATGAAGCAATGCCATTTGCAACAACTTGGATGGGCCCAGGAGGTATTATGTTTAGTGAAATAAGTCAGAAAGAGAGAGAAAATATTCTGTTATCACTTATATGTAGAACCTAAAAAGTAAAGCAAACTAGTGAATATAACAAAGAAAACCAGCCTCACAGATGTAGAGGACAAGCTAGTGGCTACCAGTGGGAAGAGAGCAGTGGGGAAGCATGAAGCAGGGCAGTGAATGAAAAGATATGAACCATCATGTATAAAATAACCTACAGGACATAAGGTACCACACAGGAATATAGCCTATATTGTATAATAACATACATGGAGTATAATCTATAAAGATTTTGAATCACTGTGTTGTACAACTGCTAGTAATATCATATTGCAAATCAACTATACATTGATAAAAATAGTAAACACAGAATTTAATCAAAATATGAATATAGCAGCTTAGTATGGTGATAGTTACTTCTTTAACAGAATATTTTGGTCAAATTTGTTTAACAAGAAATATACATGTAATAATGTTTCCTATATTAATTACCTATATCCACAATTTCAATGAATAATTTTGTATAGCTTTTGTAATTCTTCCTTATTGTGTATTTGACCTGGTTATCAAAATATGACTTTATGTATATTGAGTCTAAGACTAAATGGTTCCTCTTTCCAATAAAAAGCCATATACAATGTTTTATGTCATATCTCAATAAAGCTAGGGAAAAAGAAAAAAGAAGAGTTACTCTTGGATGTAGGCTTAGAAGCTCAGGGAGATGATGGTGCTTCTTTTAAATTGAGGTACACTTTATTTATATTATATAGTTTCAATTGTGCAGCATAGTGATTCATCATTCTTACAGATTATACTCCACTATGTTATTATTTATAAGGTAATGACTATAATTCCCTATGCTCTACAATGTGACCTGCTTTTCTATGAGATAGCGGTGCTTTTGAAGCGCAGCTTTTGAAGTGGGAGACTCGCACTTGTGCAGTAATACTTAGTAAAAGGAGCAAATTTTTCACAATATATTAAGTTAAAACATTTTGTAAATCAATATATACCTTATAATCTCAATGGTGTTCTAAAAATATTCCACATATATGCATTTGCATAGCACTGGCAGAATTTGTACTAAAAATATCTACACTAACATAATGACTATGAAGAGCAGCTGAAATATTAGTAAAATAAATGAATATTGTTTATTTGCACTTAACCCATTTTAATTGCCTACTTGATTTCCCATTTGCTTCATTTGCTTTCTCATTTAACATACATATTCAGTGTATTTCTAATTTTCACTACAAAGCTAACCTTAGCCATTGCAGAATATCTGGAAAAATATCAAAGCACAAAATATAAAATAAAAATTACCCATCATCTCATGATTACCCAGAAGTAGTCATGTATTCATGTACATGCATAAGCATGCATTTATTCAGAGTACAAGTGAGATCATGGCATGCACCAAGTTTGTAAGAAGAAAGAGAAAGCTTAAAGAAAAGAGGCATTAGTTACTAGAATTGATTAAAAGTAACTAGTTTCTAGGATGTAATAAAGACTCAAATTATGTTTTATTTGGAGGTCAACGGCACGAATTCTCACTGTTATAAATAGCATATATATTTAAAAGTATCTACTTTCTATTTCTAACCTATTAGCAAACCACTGTTTCACCTAAGTCTTTCAACAGGCTCCATTAATAATTTTCCATTTACTGTACTACAGGGATTTAAAAAGTAAGAGTCAATGAAACCATCTTCATGCACCGACAAACTGTGATAACACTAGTGATTTGAAGCAATGGAGGGCTGTTAAGTCAGCTAGGAAGAAATTAATCTGTACTCTAAACACTTCTATCATGGATAGCATAATTGTATATTTGCAGAGGCATTATGATTCAAATATGAACTCTGTGGAAAATGATCTTACACTCTCTTGTGACATTAAACAATTTTTAAAATATAAAATTATGTCTTAAGGAATAAGACCCTGTAGCACAGCACAGCTCTTTGGAGATGTCTTATATAAACAAATTAAGCAAATTTGTTTAAATAAATAAGCAAATTACACAATTTCTTTAGTGTATGAATTTCTCCCATTTTAGTCATAATTTAATAAATTATTAAATGACTGAATAACTCTCCAAACTGATCAAGGATTGAGACATATAAATAAAAGCAGAGTTAATATAAAATCCCATATATACAGGGGGAAAGTTCAAAGTGGAAACTGATATAAGAAAATATCTCAATTGATGAAAGTTAAGCCTCTTGAACCATTTAAGACAAGTCAGAACGATGAAGTTGCTGATGTTTATCTTTTGTTGGATACTAGAGACCACTAAAATACATCATTGTCTCTTTATACATGAACTGTTAACTGTAGAATAAACGGGTTTTAATCTTTCTATCGTGATCACTCCAATTCTGACTTGTTATTCTTCTAAAAGAAGGAACAAAATGTTGTTCATGTGAAACATTATATGTTGTGGGAGAAGTTTTAGTGTGTGATTAAAAGCACAATTTCTAGATCCCATGTACACAAAAAGTTCTAAAAGAAAGAAAGTGAAGTTGCTCCGTTGTGTCCGACTCTTTGGTGACCCCATGGACTGTATCCCACCAGGCTCCTTCATCCATGGAATTTTCCAGGTAAGAGTACTGGAGTGGGTTGCCATTTCCTTCCCCAGGGGATCTTCCCAACCCACGGATCAAACCCAGGTCTCCCGCATTGCAGTCAGATGCTTTATCATCTGAGCCACCAAACTTCTAAAGGCTGAACAGAAAAAAGTTATCTGTAGCAGGACAGAGCCAGTCCCATCAATGCACAGCAAATAGATGATGACACAATGTGGAGTGACAGATTTCATTTGCTTGGGCTCCAGAGTCACTGTAGACAGTGAAAGATTTCATTTGCGTGGGCTCCAAAATCACTGTAGACAGTGACAGTAGCTGTGAAATTAAAAGACCCTTGCTTCTTGGAAGAAAAACTATGACAAATCTATACAGCATATTAAAAAGCAGAGACAACACTTTGCCAGCAAAGGTCTGTATAGTCAAAGCTATGATTTTTTTCTAATAGTCATGAATGGCTGTGAGAGTTGAGCTATGAAGAAAGCTGAACACTGAAGAATTGATGCTTTTGAACTGTGGTGTTGGAGAAGACTCTTGAGAATCCCTTGGACAGCAAGGAGATCAAATCAGTCAATCCTAAAGGAAATCAACCCTGATTATGCATTGGAAGGATTGATGCTGAAGCTACAGTCCTTTGGCCACCTGGTGGGAAGAGTCAATCATTGGCAAAGACTCTGATGCTGGGAAAGATTGAAGGTAGGAGGAGAAGGGTATGTCAGAGGATGAGATGGTTGAATGGCATCACCAGCTCAATGGACACAAGTTTGAGTAATCTCTAGAAGATGGTGAAGTACAAAGGAGCCTGGTGTGCTGCAGTCCATGGGGTTGCAAAGAGTTGGACACGACTGAGTGACTGAACTACAACAACAAACTGGACAGAGCAAGAAAAGAGAAGCAGATGAGCAAAATTACCTTTGATCAGAATTTCAAATGCTGAGGGGGTTAAAAGACAGTCTCAGTCTTTGCTAATATCTGATGGATCAGACACAATGTTTTTGTATTTATGTTAAATTGCCAAATTCATATTCTTTATTCTTTTTTTTTTCTACTGTAAAATGTGTTAAGTTTGGCATTTCTCTTTCTTGACATTGTTTTGAATGGAAATGAAACAGGTTCCTTATCAAGAACTGGTATGCCTTTCTGTGGGAATACAGCTAAGATCCCGTATAGATTAATAGATGTTATTTTCAGCAGAATGTTGATTTCTTACCATAATAAGTCTCAGAACATCACCAGTAGTAAATAAGGTTCTCTGTTTAACGTGTGTCTTGCAATGGTATCATCGCTGACTCTTTGGATTGATAAGAATGTGTAAAGGCTTCAGGAAGGTAATGCACAGACTCAGCTCTATTGGAAACTGTCCACCAGGGTGTTGCCTTTTCATACTGTGATGTTTTTCATATTGATGCTTTTGAACTGTGGCTGCTGGAGAAAACTCTTGAGAGGCCTCTTGGACAGCAAGGAGATCAACCAGTCAATCCTAAAGGAAATCAACCTTGGATGTTCCTTCAAAGGACAGATGCTGAAGCTGAAGCTCCAATGCTTTTGCCACCTGATGAGAAGAGCTAACTGACTGAAAAAGACCCTCACACTGGGAAAGATAGAAGGCAGGAAGAAAAAGGTGTGATAGAAGATGAGATGGTTGGATAACATCATTGAGTCAATGGACATGAGTTTGAGCAAACTCCAGGAGATAGTGAAGGACAGGGAAGCCTGCCTTGCTGCAGTCCAATGGGCTGCAAAGAGCTGGACTTAGTGACTAAACAACAACAATTAGTGTTTTGATTCTGGGCTCATCAACATAGACTCATTGGAATACGTGAAGTTTTCTTCATCAATAATATCTTCATCCTAATGCTTTGCAGAAATCCTCTCTACTTGCTCCCAAATCAAACACACTCAAAGAAAGACAGAAAATAATATACGTTCAGTGAGATATATTTCATTGATAACTGTGCTTTTTGAAAATGTCCTAGTTGATTGTATTACACTCTCATATACTTTCTCAGAGAGAATGAACTGATGTGAACATCTATGATGATCACATATGACCTCCCAGTAACACACAGGCTTGCAGAATGACATGCAATGTTTCACAGTGGAAATGCCACCCACTGCAGGATGGTATTTAGTATGAGGTTAGCTGTCTTTGAAACAGTAGTGTGGTTTGCACATTACTGTCAGTTTCCCTTTTCTTAATCTTCTAGGATATTCATCTGCTTCCTACTGCTCCAGACACTCATGACAATCTACTGCAATATTTGAAATAGGCTTCTCCATTTTTGCTTAGATTCCCCCCTACCCCATCTCCAATCTAGGGATGTCTTTCTTCTCCTAGCCATCTTTCAAAACCAAACTTTATTTCCATCTCTCTCTGATGCTTTGACCAGCCTATTCTACTCTGCTTCATTTTTCAAAGTTCCATGACCTACACTGCAGGGTCCACATTGTGTAGCATGATTTTTAATTTAAAATATAAGACACAGTACCTTTATTTTGATCATGTAAATAAAATGATGCTTGTCATTTTATTAGCAATCTGTCTTTATCATCCCATTTTGTAAACTTTCATGTTGATACAAAACATAAATATGAAATTTAACTTGAGAAAATGGCTGCCTCTATAGACAAAAAAAATGCTTGAATATCATCATTTTACAATGGTTTTGACACTCAGAATGGGAGAAAATATTTGCAAGTGAAGCCACTGATTACAATTGATCTCAAAATGTACAAACAGCTCATGGAGCTCAGTAGAGAAAGAAACCATAAAAAAAAAGGTGGTAGATCTAAATACACATTTCTCCAAAAAAGACATACAGTTGACCAAGAGGCACATGAAAAGATGCTCAACATCATTATTTCTTAGAGAAATGCAAACCAAAACTATAATGAGGTATCATCTCACAGAGGTCAGAATGGCCATTAACAAAAAATCTATAAACAAAGAGGGTGTGGAGAAAAGGGAACTCTTCCACACTGTTGGTGACAAGATGGGTAGGTGCAGCTATAGGAAGAGCAGTATGGAGATTGCTTAAAAACTACAAATAGAACTATCATATCACTGAGCAATCCAACTCCTGGGAATATGCCTCGAAAAAACCATAATTCAAAAAGATACATGCATTCCAATGTTTATTGCAGTACTATTTAAATAACCATGGCATGGAAAACAAGCTAAATGTCCACTGACAGAGGAACAGATAAAGAAACTGTGGTACATATATGCAATGGAATATTATTCAGTCACAAAAAGAAATAAAATTGGCTCATTTGTAAAGACATGGAAGAAAGTAGAGACTGTCAATATAGAGTGAAATAAGTCAGAAAGAAAAAACAAATAGTGTCTATTAACACATATATGTGGAATCTAGAAAAAAGGTATAGACAAACCTATTCGCAAAGCAGAAATAGAGACACAGATGTAGAAAACAAAAGCATGGACACCAAGGGAGGAATCTAAGGGTGGGATTAATTGGGAGATTGGGACTAACACATATACACAATTACATATAAAATAGGTAGCTAATGAGAACCTAACAGAAGCAGAAGATACTAAGAAGAGGTGGCAAGAATACACAGAAGAACTAAAAGATACATAAAAGGTCTTCATGACTCTGATAACCATGATGGTATGATCACTCACCTAGAACTAGACATCCCGGAATGTGGAGTAACGTGGTCCTTAGGAAGCATTACTACAAACAAAGCTAGTGGAGGTGACGGAATTCCAGTTGAGCTATTTTGCAGAAGAATTGATGCTTTTGAACTGTGGTGTTGGAGAAGACTCTTGAGAGTCCTCTGGACTGCAAGGAGATCAAACCAGTCAATCCTGAAGGAGATCAGTCCTGAGTGTTCACTGGAAGGACTGATGTTGAAGCTGAAACTCCAATACTTTGGCCACTTGATGAGAAGAGCTGACTCATTTAAAAAGACCCTGATGCTGGGAAAGATGGACGGCAGGAGGAGAAGGAGACAACAGAGGATGAGCTGGTTGGATGGCATCACCAACTCAATGGACACGAGTCTGAGTGAACTCTGGGAGTTGGTGATGGACAGGGAGGCCTGGTGTAGTGTGGCTCATGGGGTCACAAAGAGTTTGACATGACTGAGTGACTGAACTGAACTGAACTATTTCAAATCCTAAAAAATAATGCTTTGAAAGTCCTGCACTCAATATGCCAGCAAATTTGGGAAACTCAGCAGTGGCACCAGGACTGGAAAAGGTCAGTTTTCATTCCAATCCCAAAGAAAGACAATTCCAAAGGATGCTCAAAGTACTACACAATTGCACTCATCTCACATGCTAGCAAAGTGATGCTCAAAATTCTCCAAGTCAGCTTCAACAGAACATGAACCATGAACTTCCAGATGTTCAAGCTGGTTTTAGAAAAGGCAGAGGTACCAGAGATCAAGTCGCCAGCATCCTTTGGACCACTGAAAAAGCAAGAGAGTTCCAGAAGAATATATGCTTTGTTGACTATGCCAAGCCTTTGACTGTGTGGATCACAATAAACTGTGAAATATTCTTCAAGAGATGGGAATATCAGATCACCTCACCTGCCTCCTGAGAAATCTGTATGCAGTTCAAGAAGCAATAGTTAGAACTAGACATGGAACAGCAGACTGGTTCCAAATAGGGAAAGGAGTACACCAAGGCTGTATATTGTCACCCTGCTTATTTAACTTATATGCAGAGTACATCATAAAAAATGCTGGACTGGATGAAGCACAGGCTGGAATGAAAATTGCCAGGAGAAATATCAATAATCTCAGATAGGCAAATGACACCACACTTATGGCAGAAAGCAAAGAACTAAATAGTCTCTTGATGAAAGTGAAAGAGGAGAGTTAAAAAGTTGGTTTAAAACTCAACATTTGAAAAGCTAAGAGCATGGCATCTGGTCCCATCATTTCATGGCAAATCAGTGGGGAAAGAATGGAAACTGAAAGACTTTATTATTTTGGGCTCCAACATCACTGCAGATGGTGACTGTAGCCATGTAATTAAAAGATGCTTGCTCCTTGGAAGAAAATCTATGACCAACCTAGACAGCATATTAAAAAGCAGAGACATTATTTTACACACAAATGGCCATCTGGTCAAAGTTTTTCCAGTGGTCATGTATGATTTGAGAGTTGGACTATAAACAAGCTGAGCACTGAAGAATTGATGCTTTTGAACTGTGGTGTTTGGGAAGACTCTTGAGAGTCTCTTGGACAGCAAGGAAATCCAACCAGTCCATCCTAAAGGAAATCAGTCCTATATGTTAATCGGAAGGACTGATGCCAAAGCAGAAACTCCAATGCTTTGGCATCCTGATGAGAAGAACTGACTCATTTGAAAAGACCCTGATGTTGGGAAAGATTGAAGGCGGGAGGAGAAGGGGCTGGCAGAGGATGAGATGGTTGGATGGCATCACCGACTCAATGGACATGAGTTTGGGTGAACTCCAGGAGTTGGTGATGCACAGGGAGGCCTGGTGTGCTGTAGTTCTTGGGGTCTCAAAGAGTCAGACATGACTGAGTAACTGAACTGAACTGAACTGAATGAGAACCTATTGTATACTCAATGCTCTGTGGTGATCTAAATGGGAAGGAAATTCAGAGAAGAGTGGGTATTTGTATACATGGGTTTTCCTGGGGGCTAGGACAGTAAAGGATCTGCCTGCAATGTAGGAAACCCTGGTTGAATCCCTAGGATGGGAAGATATTTTGGAGGATGAAATGGCATCCCACTCCAATATTTTTTTTCCTGGAGAATCCCATGGACAGAGAAGCCTGGTGGACTACAGTCCATGGGCTGTAGAGTTGGACATGACTGAGTGACTAAGTACACAGTACACATATGTGCGTACACACACACACACACACACACACACACAGTAGATTTACTTTGCTATGCAGTAGAAATGAACAACATTGTATTATACTCTGGTAACCTTTAAAAAATGGTTTCAAAACAATATTTAGTGTGATTTTCTCCTTCATGGGTACATGATGCCTGCCCTTCAGCTTATTATTTAGTAGGTTTCTCCTTAATTTTCTAAGACTAATGTATTCATGGCACTCTGATCATATGTCTGCATCTCTGGCACTATGTGAAAACAAGATACCCAATATCCCTCCCCTCCCCACAAGGCACTGGTCTAATAAGTTGTAGCCTTTGGACATCCTGTCTTCCCTCGGAGGTCATATTTTCCTCAAAACAGCTTTAGAGCATATTACTCTAACAATCTCTCCATCCTTAGTAAGATGGCATGCTATTTGAAACTCTTCATACTATTTAGTTTTTTTTCTTGAATAAGTCACTTTTAAAAGTGCATATTTGGACAAAATCAAGCTTTTCTAGTCTTCCCTTCATCTATATCTTATTTTCCTACTATAATGCCCCACAAAATTTTATTTAATTTTTTCCTATTCTGAAGATTTTATCCTCATTCGTTTCTTGATTAGAATTCTTCTATATTATTTTATTCAGAAGGAGTATGTAGGTAATACACTTTCTCAATCTTGTACATATTGAATGGTGAATTATACATCTATTTATATCTATATCTATCTAATCAGATATATCTATATATCCCTTCTCTTCTAATTTCTGGAGTTTCAGATAAAGATGTAATGCCAGACTACTTTTCTCCTTTGTACATAACTTCTTATTTCTGCCAAGAGACTTGAGAAAGGCTATCTTTTCTCTTAAATTCTGAAATTCTACTAACGTCTATTTAGGAATATCTTTTTTTCATCAAGGATTCCTGTCATGCTTTTAAATTTTGGACTGAAATATTTGAGAAACATAATATTTGCTTTAAATATTTAATCATTGTTTCTTGCATTTATTGGTTTAAATTTACACATCTCTTCATAGTTTTAATCTTTCTGACCATAATTTCTATCTTGTTTTGATAGATTTCTGTCTTTTATTTTCTCTTTTAAATTATGAGCGTATGATAACACATTTACAGGAGACTTGAAAAATACAGAACACTATACACTACAATTATTTTTTAAGTAGATAAATAAAAAATTTTAGTTGGAGTTTCAATATCAAATACTAAGAAATTAACAGAATGAATAGACAGAAAATAGAAGGATATAGTAGACCTGAAACATGAACTAATCCAACATAATTAAGGTTTATACCATTTGCACCAACAGCAGGATACAAATTCTATTCAAGTCCCCAAACACTGTAAGTCTGGAGATACTGGAGCATATACAAGGTCATAAAGCAAGGTGCAAAAGTTTTATGGTCTAAACGTATTGAAATCATACAGAATCTTTGCTCTTATCACTCTGGGATTAGGTTGGAAATCAATATCAAAAGATATTTGAAAATAACCCACATATTTTCAAGTGTAATGTGACATTTACCAAGAGAGATCTTTGACGCAGCCATTGAAAGCCTCAATAAAGCTAGGAGACTGAAAAAATACAGAGAGTGATTGCAAAGAAGAAGGCATTCTCCAAGGAAGACATACAGACGGCCAACACACACATGAAAGATGCTCAGGCTTGCTCTATTAGAGAAATGCCTATCGAAACTGCCATGAGATACCACTCACACCGGTCCGAAGGGCCATTATCAAAAAACCTACAAACAAAAGTTGTTGGAGAGGGTGTGGAGAAAATGGAACCCTCTTGCACTGTTGGTGGGAATGTAAACCAATACAGCTACTATGAAGAACAGTGTGGAGATTCCTTAAAAAACTAGGAATAAAAATACCATATGACTCAGTATTCCCACTACTGGGCATATACACTAAGAAAATCAGAATCGGAAAAGATACATGTACCCCTATGTTCATTTCAGCACTATTTACAATAGCTAGGACATGGAAGCAACCTAGATGTCCATTGACAAATGAATGGGTGAAGAAGCTGAGGTACACGTATACAACAGAATATTACTTGGTCATAAAAGGAACGCATTTGAATCAGTTCTAATGAGGCAGATGAAACTAGAGCCTATCATACAGAGTGAAATAAGTCAGAAAGAGAAAAACAAACCTTGTATACTAGCGCATATATATGGAATCTAGAAAGATGGTACTGATGAGCCTATTTGCAGCACAGCAGCGATGATGCAGACATAGAGAACATGGGGGTGGATAGAGGAAGGAGAGGGTGGGACACGGAGACAGCATCATGGAAACATATATACACTCCATATATAAAGTAGATAGTCAACAGGGATTTGCTGTATGACTCGGGGAACTAAAACCAGGGCTCTGTAGCAGCCTAGAAGGGTGGGATGGTGGGAGGTGGGAGGGAGGTTCAAGAGGGAGGAGACATATGTATACCTATGGTTGACTCATGCTGATGTATGTCAGAAAACAATACAATATTGTAAAGCAGGTATCCTTCAATTAAAAATAAATAAATTTAAAAAGATATTAAGCAAAAAAAGTGAGAAATCAATATCAAAATGAGAAATATCAGATACTTTAAAAAAACCTTAATTTGGAAATTAAATTTCCACTTTTAAATGATGGGTGTACCTAAAAAATCATAGCAAGGAAAGTTAGAAAATATTTGTGACAAAATAAAAATGAAAAGAAAATTTATCAGAATTTGTTGCATGCAGTTGAAGCTGCCCAATGCAATTAAATATACTGTGGAATCTTGAACAAGGCATGAAAACCAATAATGGACTGTAGCCTAAAATTTTGTGAAATTTGATCAAAATCTGTACTTTAGTTAATAACACTGTTGATGGCATCACTGACTCAATGAATATGAGTTTTGGCAAACGCCAGGAGATAGTGAAGTACAGGGAAGCCTGGCGTGCTGCAGTGCATGGAACTGCAAAGAGTCAGACATAAAAAGCAACTGAACAACAACATACCTCAGAGTTAAAGAAAAAAGAGAAAAATACCCTCAGACTCATAATCTATTCCTTTTATACTTGTATTACATGTATAAGTGGAAATTTCCATTTTTATTTCTAGACAGCCCTAGGCATGGTTTAGCTGTCCTCTTTCAAAACTTTACTGGTATTGTTGCTGCTGGTTTTCAGGCTGCCTTCTGTCCCCTCCTGACTCTCTCTTTGGTTAGATTTCAACTCTTCTGTTGAAGGATCCTCTTGTGTTCCTTCTTCTGGCCATTGGCCCCCTTAGCTGACTATTATGCTCCACTTCTCTCTTGGTTTTCCTGTCTCTTGCAATCCACGTTCACCTGTTCTATCTTGGTGGCCATACTAGAACTGAAAGGTCTCAGTCGCTCAGCCATATCTGACTCTGTGACCCCAGGGACCTAGCCCAGCAGGCTCCTCTGTCTGTGGAATTCTCAAAAAAGAAGAGATAAGAACACTGGAGTGGGTAGCCATTCCCTTCTCCAGGAGATATTTGCGAATCAGGGATTGAACACTTGTTTCCTGCATTGCAGGCAGATTCTTAACCATCTGAGCCACCAGGGAAGCCCAACTAGAATTGGTAGGAGGTCATTAAATTACAAGTCCTTATGGGTGGACAAGCAATAGAAGACAACTAAGATGCAAAAGAGAGAGCTGTTTGCTAGGCAGGGAGAAAGAGCACTTCTAATTGGCTGATCCATGCAGACCTGCAAATCTGCTGGGAAGCTGCTAGTGCTTCTGTGTAACATGCTCAATTTCCCTGTTCCTAAAGTCCAGGGAGGTGTTTGTGAGAGCATTTTCTGGTTTTAGTACTTTCACATTTAGTATTAAAATAAATTTCCCTTAGCTGACTGAGGTACCCTGTGTGTCCATTCCAAGATGATGGAATTCAGACATTACTTTAAGAAATACTTAAGGGACCTCTACAGAGTGCAAAAACTTACGGACAATGTGTATTTCATTAAAAAAAAAAAGTATTGCATTGTCATTGAATATATTTTGTTCATTGTTAAAAAATGACTGCAAATCTCTTTCACAAAAAAGGTAGTATTGCTTTCTGAGTACTTAAGAAGTTGCTTTTTCCATATGACTGTTGATGATTTTGAAAAATAATTTCCCAAGCATTTGTTAGTTTGCTAATACTTTTATAAAATTGTAATGTTGATTAAAATAAATTAAAATACAATTTATAATGCTTTAGATTGTTGATTAGGAGTTTATGAATGCCTGCTTCTTTTAGCACAAAAGTATATCGAACACAGAAATCACAAAGAATCATCTGACCTACATTTATATATATAAAAATATATCTCTACCTAGTGGGGTGTGAGGAGGGACCCCAGCTAGAGTCTGCTTGTAGCTATCCTTAGGACTTACCATATCTGGTGAGCCAGCCTAGAGGGAACACAGCCCCACCCATCAACAGAAAATTGGATTAAAGATTTACTGAGCATGGCCCCACCTATCAGAACAAGACTCAGATTACCCCACAGCCAGTTCCTTGTATCAGGAAGCTTCCACCAGCCTCTTATCCTTATTTATCAGAGGGCAGACAGAATGAAAATCACAATCACAGGAAACTAACCAATCTGATCACATGGACCACAGCCTTGTCTAGCTCAGTTAAACTATAAGCCATGCCATGTAGGGCCACCCAAGACTGATGGGTCATGGTGGACACTTCTGATAAAAATGTGGTATACTGGAGAAAGGAATGGCAAACCACTTCAGTATTCTTGCCTTGAGGACCCCATGAACAGTATGAAAAGACTAAAAGATATGACAATGAAAGATGAAGTCCCCA
This sequence comes from Ovis canadensis, assembly GCF_042477335.2. NCBI lineage: Eukaryota > Metazoa > Chordata > Mammalia > Artiodactyla > Bovidae > Ovis > Ovis canadensis. Next base: position 109,095,046 of record NC_091246.1, read on the forward strand.
GGTTGGTAGGTACCTAATATGCTACAGCAGAAAAGTGGAGAAATAGCTCCAGAAAGAATGAAGAGACTGAGCCAAAGAAAAAAAAAAAGCCCAGTTGATGATGTTACTGGTAATGAAAGTAAAGTCTAATGCTGTTAAGAACAATATTACATAGGAACCTGGAATGTTAGGTCCATGAATCAAGGTAAATTGGAAGTGGTCAAACAGGAGATGGTAAGAGAGAACACTGACATTTTAGGAATCAGTGAACTAAAATGGACTGGAATAGGTTAATTTAACTCAGATGACCATATATTTACTACTGCGGACAAGAATCCCTTAGGAAAAATGGAGTAGCCCTCATTAAAAAAAAAAAAAAAAAAAGTATGAAATGCAGTACTTGGGTACAATCTCAAAAATGATAGAATAATCTGTTTATTTCCAAGGCAAACCAATATCATAGTAATACAAGTCTATGCCCAACCACTAATGCCAAAGAAGCTGAAGTTAGACAGTTCTATTAGAAATGTCTACAAGACCTTCTAGAACTAACGACAAAAAAACAATGTCCTTTTCATCATCAGTTCAGTTCAGTCTCTCAGTCGTGTCCGACTCTTTGAGACCCCATGAATGGCAGCACGCCAGGCCTCCCTGTCCATCATGCCATCCAGCCATCTCATCCTCTGTCCTCCTCTTCTCCTCCTGCCCCCAATCCCTCCCAGCCTCAGAGTCTTTTCCAATGAGTCAACTCTTCACATGAGGTGGCCAGAGTACTGGAGCTTCAGCTTTAGCATCATTCCTTCCAAAGAAATCCCAGGGATGGACTGGTTGGATCTCCTTGCAGTCCAAGGGACTCTCAAGAGTCTTCTCCAACACCACGGTTAAAAAGCATCAATTCTTTGGTGCTCAGCCTTCTTCACAGTCCAACTCTCACATCCATACATGACCACAGGAAAAACCATAGCCTTGACTACACAGACCTTAATCGGCAAAGTAATGTCTCTGCTTTTGAATATGCTATCTAGGTTGGTCATAACTTTTCTTCCAAGGAGTAAGCGTCTTTTAATTTCATGGCTGCAATCACCACCTGCAGTGATTTTGGAGCCCCCCAAAATAAAGTCTGACACTGTTTCCACTGTTTCCCCATCTATTTCCCATGAGGTGATGGGACCAGATGCCATGATCTTCATTTTCTGAATGTTGAGCTTTAAGCCAACTTTTTCACTCTCCTCTTTCACTTTCATCAAGAGGCTTTTTAGCTCCTCTTCACTTTCTGCCATAAGGGTGGTGTCATCTGCATATCTGAGGTTATTGATATTTCTCCCAACAATCTTGATTCCAGCTTGTGTTTCTTCCAGTCCAGCATTTTTCATGATGTACTCTGCATATAAGTTAAATAAGCAGTGTGACAATATACAGCCTTGACATACTCCTTTCCTATTTGGAACCAGTCTGTTATTCCATGTCCAGTTCTAACTGTTGCTTCCTGGCCTGCATACAGATTTCTCAAGAGGCAGGTCAGGTGGTCTGGTATTCCCATCTCTTTCAGAATTTTCCACAGTTTATTATGATCCACACAGTCAAAGGCTTTGGCATAGTCAATAAAGCAGAAATAGATGTTTTTCTGAAATTCTCTTGCTTTTTCCATGGTCCAGCGGATGTTGATAAGTTGATCTCAGGTTCCTCTGCCTTTTCTAAAACCAGCTTGAACATCTGGAAGTTCATGGTTCACGTATTGCTGAAGCCTGGCTTGGAGAATTTTGAGCATTACTTTACTAGCGTGTGAGATGAGTGCAATTGTGCGGTAGTTTGAGCATTCTTTGACATTGCCTTTCTTTGGAATTGGAATCAAACTGATCTTTTCCAGTCCTGTGGCCACTGATGAGTTTTCCAAACTTGCTGGCATATTGAGTGCAGCACTTTCACAGCATCATCTTTCAGGATTTGAAACAGCTCCACTGGAATTCCATCACCTCCACTAGATTTGTTCATAGTGGTGCTTTCTAAGGCCCACTTGACTTCACATTCCAAGATGTCTGGCTCTAGATTAGTGATCACACCATCGTGATTATCTGGGTCGTGAAGATCTTTTTTGTACAGACTTCCTTGTATTCTTGCCGCCTCTTCTTAATATCTTCTGCTTCTGTGAGGTCCATACCATTTCTGTCCTTTATCAAGCCCATCTTTGCATGAAATGTTCGCTTGGTATCTCTAATTTTCTTGAAGAGATCTCTAGTCTTTCCCATTCTGTTGTTTTCCTCTATTTCTTTGCATTGATCACTGAAGAAGGCTTTCTTATCTCTTCTTGCTATTCTTTGGAACTCTGCATTCAGATGCTTATATCTTTCCTTTTCTCCTTTGTTTTTCATCTCTCTTCTTGTCACAGCTATTTGTAAGGCCTCCCCAGACAGCCATTTTGCTTTCTTGCATTTCTTTTCCATGGGGATGGTCTTGATCCCTGTCTCCTGTACAATGTCATGAACCTCATTCCATAGTTCATCAGGCACTCTATCTATCAGATCTAGGCCCTTAAATCTATTTCTCACTTCCACTGTATAATCATAAGGGATTTAATTTAGGTCATACCTGAATGGTCTAGCGGTTTTCCCTACTTTCTTCAATTTGAGTCTGAATTTGGTAATAAGGAGTTTATGATCTGAGCCACAGTCAGCTCCTGGTCTTGGTTGTTTTTTTTTTTTTTTTTTTTTTTTTTTTTTACTGTATAGAGCTTCTCCATCTTTGGCTGCAAACAATATAATCAATCTGATTTCAGTGTTGACCATCTGATGATGACTGAAATGCAAAAGTAGGAAGTCAAGAGATACTTGGAGTAACAGGCAAGTTTGGCCTTGGATTACAAAAGCAAGCAGGGCAAAGGCTAACAGAGTTTTCCCAAGAGTACGCACTGGTCATAGGAAACACCCTCTTCCAGCAACACAAGAGAAGATTACACATGGACATCACCAGATGGTCAGATTGATTATATTCTTTGCAGCAAAAATGGAGAAGCTCTATTCAGTCTGCAAAAACAAGAGTGGGAGCCGACTGTGGCTCAGATCATGAACTCTTTATTGCAAAATTCAGACTTAAATTGAAGAAAGTAGGGAAAACCACTAGATCATTCAGGTATGACCTAAATCAAATCCCTTAGGAGTATACAGTGGAAATGACAGATAGATTCAAGGGATTAGATCTGATAGACAGAGTGCCTGAAGAATTATGGACAGAGGTTCCTAACATTTTATAGTAGGTGGTAACCAAAACCATCCCAAGGAGAAGAAATGCAAAAAGGCAAAATGGTTGTCTGAGGAGGCCTTACAAATAGCTGAGAAAAGAAGACAAGCAAAAGGCAAAGGAGAAAAGGAAAGATATACCCATCTGAATGCAGAGTTCCAAAGAATGGCAAGGAGAGATAAGAACGCCTTCCTCAGTGATTCATGCAAGGAAATAGATGAGAAGAAGAGAATGGGAAAGACTAGAGATCTCTTCAAGAAAATTAGAGATACCAAGGGAATATTTCATGAAAAGATAGGCACAATCAAGGACAGAAATGGTATGGACCTAACAGACACAGAAGATATTAACAAGAGGAGGAGGCAAGAATACACAGCAGAATTATACAAAAAAAAAAATCTCAGTGACCCAGTTAATCATGATGGTGTGATCACTCACCTAGAGCCAGACATCCTGGAGTGCAAAGTCAAATGAATTGGAGGTGATAGAATTCCAGTTGAGTTATTTCAAATCCTAAAAGATGATGCTCTGAAAGCACTACACTCAATATGCCAACCACTTTGGAAAACTCAGCAGTGGCCACAGGGCTGGAAAAAGGCAGTCTTCATTCCAATCCCAAGGAAGGGCAATGCCAAAGAATTTTCAAACTACTGCACAATTGCACTCATCTCACATGCTAGCAAAGTAATGCTCAAAATTCCCCAGACATGCTTCAATCGTATATGAACTGAAAACTTCCAGATATTCAAGCTGGATTTAGAAAATGCAGAGAAATTGAATATCAAATTGCCAATATCCATTGGATCAAATAAAAAGCAAGAGAATTCCACAAAAACATTTACTTTTGCTTCATTGCTAAAGCCTTTGACTGTGTGGATAAACAGACTGTGAAAAATTATTTAAGAGATGGGAATACCAGACCACCTTACCTGCTTCTTGAGAAATCTATATGCAGGTCAAGAAGCAACAGTTAGAACTGGACATGGAGTGACAGATTGGTTCCAAATTGGGAAAGGAGCATGTCAAGGCTGGGTATTATCACTCTGTCTATTTAACTTATATGCAGAGTACATCATGCAAAATGCCAAGCTGGATAAAGCACAAGAATCAAGATTGCTGGGAGAAATATCAATAATCTCAGATATGACACCATCCTCATGGCAGAAAGTAAAGAGGAACTAAAGAGCCTCTTGATGAAAATGAAAGAGGAGAGTAAAAATGCTGTCTGGAAACTCAACACTGCAAAAATGAAAATCAATGCATCTGGTACCATCACTTCATGGCAAATAGATGGGGAAATAATGGAAAGAGAGACAGATTATATATTCTTGGTCCAAAATCACTGCAGATGGTGACTGCAGCCATGAAATTAAAAGACACTTGCTCCTTTGGAAGAAAAACTATGACCAACCAAGATAGCATATAAAAAGCAGAAACATTACTTAGCTGACAAAGATCTATATAGTCAAAGGTATGGTTTTTCCAGTAGTCATGTATGGATGTGAGAGTTGGACAATAAAGAAAGCTGAGCACCAAAGAACTGACGCATTTGAACTGTGGTGTTAGAGGAGACTGTTCAGAGTCCCTTGGACTGCAAGGTGATTAAACTCATCAGTCCTATAGGAAATCAGTCTGAATACTGGAAGGACTAATGATGAAGCTGAAGCTCCAATATTTGACCACATGATGTGAAGACTTGACTCACTGGAAAAGACCCTGATGCTGGGAAAGACTGGAGGCAGGAGGAGAAGGGGATGACAGAGGATGAGATGGTTGGTTGGCATCACCTACTCAATGGGTATGAGTTAGAGCAAGCTCCGGGAGTTGGTGATGGACAGGGAAGTCTGGTGTTCTGCAATCCATGGGGTCGCAAAGAGTCAGACACAACTGAGTGACTGAACTGAACTGAAATTTGTCTGTTGGCTTAATATTATTTTCTTGAGGGTTTTCACAGATGGGCATTGTTCTCATGCCCGCAGTGAACTGGAGGAAACAAGTGTCTAGCACAGCCAGTTCGTGTCTAGCTGATACTGGTTTCTGGTAAGACTTCAGAAACGTAGAGCTGAGTTCTTTAGACACAAGGACTGGTTGAAGGAGCTGTTTTTTGTGAGGTTCTGTGGAGAGAGCTCAGGTCCAAGTGACTAATGACAAAGTGCACCCCAATAGCTGTCTGTCTTAGGTGCAGTGGCCAGATTCAAAGAATGAGGGCATCAGGATTTGGTGGACATATAAACCTCAAGGATTCCAGACACATGGGAGGGTTCACAGAGAGGAGACCTGGGGTTCTGAGCATAGTTGGAGGACTGAGTCATCAGAGAAACTAAATTATCACCATGAACTTGGGCGCCACTGGAAACACAGGTGGATGAGCACAGGGCATTTCAGGGCACAGGTGTCATAAAGGGCAAGAGTCCTAGAGAAAAGTCAGAGAGACTTTGAGAGATTCTCATAAAGAGATGAGAATAAGCAGCAGATAGAAGAGTCTGAATTCCCTGGAGTCCCCAGAATTCCCTGGAGTTATGGCATTGATTTGAACATATATGTGTGTATGCATATATAACCACTTGATATATGTATTATATAACATACATGTACATGTATAAAATCACACATATGTAAAAAATCATTGTTCTAATTTTTTCCCTATTTTGAAATAATATTAATATTTACCATCCCTACTTTATAGGATTTTTGTGAGAAACACTGAGGCAATGTTCAAAAACAAAATCACTGCACACAAGTTAAGGAACTGTACAGAGAAGATGAAATAATAAAATGTCATATAAGGTAAATAATAATATAGGACTTATAGAAAAAAAGGCTAGACATTTGTCATAATGTTAACTGGCTTTGCAAATTTAGATAATTTTTATGACTTTTTTCTGTTTATCAAATTCTTGTGATGCATATATCAGAGGCTTATAAAATATCTCATTAAGTTACATAAAAATATTTCCATTATTGCAATACACAAAGGCTAAGAATTAAATATCAATCCAATAATTTAGGCTTCCCTGGTGGCTCAGAGAGTAAAGAATCTGTCTGCAGTGCTGGAGACCTGGGTTCAATCCCTCAGTCAGGAAGACTCCCTGGAGAAGGGAATGGCAACTCACTCCAATACTCTAGCTTGGAGAATTCCATGGACAGAGGAGCCTGGTGGGCTCAAGCCCATAATTTATTCATAAAACATCTGCTAAAACTTCAAAAGTTTTTTCTTAATGCTTCTTGTCCCTCAAAACAATATAAAATTATTTTGTGCATGAGTGGAATCTCTACTGATAAATATATCTCAGTTAATATGCACTGAGTGAGTGAGTGAAAGTTGCTCAGTCATGTCTCACTGTTTATGACTCCAAGGACTGTATTCCATGGACTTCTCTAGGCCAGAATACTGGAGTGGTTAACTTTCCCTTCTCCAGGGGATCTTCCCAACTCAGGGATCGAACCCAGGTCTCCCACACTACAGGTGGATTCTTTACCAGCTGACCCACAAGGGAAGCCCAAGAACACTGGAGTGGGTAATGTATATATTCTTCAGGGGATCTTCCTGACCCAGGAATCAAACTAGAGTCTCCTGCATTGCAGGCAGACTCTTTACCAACTGAGCTATCAGGGAAGCTCTAATATGCACTACCAAATTCTATTAGACAGTTAATCTAGGTCAGTGTCTATTTAGATTAATCTATTCATTGTAGTCCAATAATGTATTTGACTACTAGAGATCAAATTGCCAACATCTGCTGGATCATGGAAAAAGCAAGAGAGTTCCAGAAAAACATCTATTTCTGCTTTATTGACTATGTCAAAGCATTTGACTGTGTGGATCACAATAAACTGTGGAAAATTCTGAAAGAGATGGGAATACCAGACCACCTGACCTGCCTCTTGAGAAATCTGTATGGAACAGATTCAGTTCAGGAAGCAACAGTTACAACTGGACACGGAACAACACACTGGTTCCAGATAGGAAAAGGAGTATGTCAAGGCTGTATATTGTCAACCTGCTTATTTAACTTATATGCAGAGTACATCATGAGAAACGCTGGACTGGAAGAAACACAAACTGGAATCAAGATTGCCGGGAGAAATATCAATAACCTCAGACATGCAGATGACACCACCCTTATGGCAGAAAGTGAAGAGGAACTAAAAAGCCTCTTGATGAGAGTGAAAGAGGAGAGTGAAAAAATTGGCTTAAAGCTCAACATTCAGAAAACAAAGATCATGGCATCTGGTCCCATCACTTCATGGGAAATAGATGGGGAAAGAGTGGAAACAGTGTCAGACTTTATTTTTTGGAGCTCCAAAATCACTGCAGATGGTGACTGCAGCCATGAAATTTGAAAGTTGTAACTAACCTACATAGCATATTGAAAAGCAGAGACATTACTTTGCCAACAAAGGTCCATCTAGTCAAGGCTATGGTTTTTCCAGTAGTCATGTATGGATGTGAGAGTTGGACTGTGAAGAAAGCTGAGCATCAAAGAATTGATGCTTTTGAACTGTCGTGTTGGAGAAGACTCTTGAGAGTCCCTTGGACTGCAAGGAGATCCAACCAGTCCATTCTGAAGGAGATCAGCCCTGGGATTTCTTTGGAAGGAGTGATGCTGAAGCTGAAACTCCAGTACTCTGGCCACCTCATGAGAAGAGTTGTCTCATTGGGAAAGACTCTGATGCTGGGAGGGATTGGGGGCAGGAGGAGAAGGGGACAACTGAGGATGAGATGGCTGGATGGCATCACTGACTTGATGGACGTGAGTCTGAGTGAACTCTGGGAGTTGTGATGGACAGGGAGGCCTGGCGTGCTGCGATTCATGGGGTCTCAAAGAGTCGGACACAACTGAGCAACTGAACTGAACTCAACTGAATATATTTGGATTCCTAAGACTCAGTTGGTCTCCAAGGAAATTCAAATTATTATTAAATACCTGATAATACTAATTCTGCAATGCTTTCTTATTCACTTCACATCAGGAAAGCAAACATTGTATTAAATTAAATCCCTTGACCATCAAATCCTATTTTCCCATTATTTTATGATATCTGTGCTGTGCTTAGTTGCTCAGTCTTGTCTTACCCTATGACCTCATGGACTGAAGCACACCAGGCATCTCTCTCCTCTACTATCTCCTGAAGTTTGCTCAAATTCATGTCCATTCACTCAGTGATCCCATCCAACCATCTAATCTCTGTCTCCCCCTTCTCCTTGCCCTCAATCTTTCCCAGCATCAAGGTCTTTTCCAATGAGTTGGCTCTTCACAGCAGCTGGCCAGACTATTGACACTTCCCTGTATATATATATGTCCTCTGTATATAGTATATACACACTACTATATATAAAATAGATAACCAACAAGGACCTACTTATAGGACATGGAACTATACTCAATATTTTGTCATAATATATAAGGGATAATAATTTGAAATATATACATACAAACATATATATGTAAATTTGCCATACACCTGATACTAACACAACATTATAAACCAATGATACATCAATTAAAAAAATGAACAATGCTAGATCTGAGCTTCTAGTATTCCTGAGGACCACTTATGCCATGTTTCTGGACTAGGAAGTGTTGTAAGGCACAGGTGATTTCATCTGGCATGAAGGCTTCTCCAAAACCTCTGCTACTCACTCAAAGAGCACCAAATCAAAGTAGGGTCTCTGGTTCTGAACTAGTGTATGGAAGTCTTGTTTGGGTCTCTCCCACTGGCATTCTCCTTCTCCATTCCTTTACATATTAGCCCTTGGTAGGTAAAGGAGCTGGGGTAGCCCAGAACTCATTACTGATCAACTTATGGCAGGTCCTGGATGTGAATTTTGGAGAGTATTCAAATTATCACTGAATCTATGCCTTGTGTGTAAAATACAAAGCCTTAATGACTGTTTGAGAGCAAAGGAATGAATGATTTCCTTCAAATCATGGGAAACTCAGCATTTTTGTTTTTGTTTAGTCTCTAAGTCATGTCTGACTCTTGGAGACCCCGTGGACTGTATAACCCACCAGACTCCTCTGTCCAGGGGATTTCCCAGGCAACGATAGTGAAGTGAGTTGCTATTTCCTACACCAGGAGGTCTTCCGGACCTAGGGACTGAACCTGCATCTCTTGCATTGGCAGGCAGAGTCTTTCCCTCAGCGCCACCTGGGAAGGTCCCCAGATGGTATTTTCTTCCAAAAGAAGGTAGTTTCATCTCCACAGAAAAACTCGTGTGCACTGCAGCCACCTTCATGAATTATCTTAGCTGGATCTCATGGGTAAGTTGCCGTGGCTTCCATATCAGCATCGCTGTTTCACCTCGCACTTTTATATCATGGAGATGCCTTCTTTCCTTCAGCCTGATGACCCAGTCGCTTCTGCTTCACACTTTTTCTCCTGCAGCTTCCTCACCTTTCTTAGCCCTCACAGAATTGAGGGCTTCCCAGATGGAGCTAGTGGTAAAGAACAAAACTTGCCAACACAGGAGACATAAGAGACAAGAGTTTGATCCCTGGGTCGGGAAGACCCCCTGGAGGAGGGCGTATTCTTGCCTGGAGAATCCCATGGACAGAGGAGCCTTGCGGGCTACAGTCCATAGGGTCACAAAGAGTTGGACACCACTGAAGTAACTAAGCACACACAAACACAGAACTGAAGAGACTTAGAAACTTGCTCTGGATTATGCCTTGGTTTAAGGGAATGTTGAGACTGGTTTGATCTTTTGTCCTGGCCACGACACCTTTCTTTATATGAGCAGTAAGGCTGTTTGATTTTCTTATCATTCACGTGCTTACAGCAGCAGCAGATTTAATTTCTATTAGGAAGTTTTCCTTTGCACTTACACTTGGTTCACTGTTTGGCGTAAGAGGTTTAGCTTTTGGCCTATCTCAGCTTTTGACCTGCCTTCCTCACTAAGCTTCAGCCTATCTAGCTTTTGACTTAAACTGAGAGACATGGAACTCTTCCCTTCACTTGAGCACCTGGAGGCCACTGTGGGATTATTAATAGGCCTAATTTCAATATATTGTTGTATCTCAGGGAATAGGGAGGCCTGAGGAAGGGAGAGAGATGGAATGGGTAGCCATGGAGCTGTCATCACACGCAGCATTTAGCAAGTTCCCTGTATCCTATGACTGTGGTCCATGTTGCCTCTCAACATTTATAATAGGAACGTCAGAGATCCCTGATCAAAGATCACCTTAACAAGTGCAATAATAATAGAAATGTTTACAACATTGTGAGCAAATGTGTTGGAGAAATGGTACCAATAGACTTACTGAAAGAGTTGTCACAAACCTTCAGTTTGCAAAAAAAAAAGAAAAAAAAAGTAATATCTGCCAAGCGCAATAAAATGAAGAACAATAAAACGAGGTCTGCCTGTATACAGATATCCATATATTGAATATATACTACAGCCCAGGTAGTTTACTTATATAACTTAATTAACACTGAAAGTAACTCTGAAACAAGCATTATCATTAAACCACAGTTTAATTAAACCACTAATGAGACAAAAATAAGGCTAATTAAGCCCAGATACACTTGCTTATGGAAGTTGATATTTCAACTTTTGCAACATATGCTTAAACTGAATTTTTATTTTCAAGTTAACTTTTTCTTTTTTAAAAAACATGAACTGAGTGCAGTTTAACAAATTTTCTGAGATGTTTCTATGCTGCTACTTTCATATTGTGATACTGAAGGGAATTCTCCCTTGGTACCTGTCACTCACCTCAGTTTCAGCTAAATTTCATTCTATTATTAGTCTCATAAAGAATACATCTCAACAGAATGCTCACTGTCTTTTCAGTTCCAGTTCATGTTTTCATTATTACAGAATGAGTGTCAAAGGAAATATTTCATTAAAAGTTAATTTTCATCTAATGAATAATAATGTTGTTTTGGTAATATTCCCAAATTTTACCACCTTCCAACAAACTTCATTATGAAATTTATTGATAACATATCATAGATGTATAAATTAGACTAAACTGCTAACAATAAATGATGTTCACTGTTTGTAGTAGCAAAAAACAGGCCAGATACTACTTTTAAGAGACACAAATGCTATTACTTATATATGGAATCTAAAAAAAAAACAAAATGGCTGTTGTTATTGTTTAGTCACTAAGACTTTTCTGACCCTTTGTGACTCCATGAACTGTCCATGGCATTTTCCAGGCAAGAATACTGGAGTGGGTTTCCATTTCTTCCTCCAGGGCATCTTCCAAACCCGGGGATCGAACCCAAGTCTCCTGCATTGGATTCTTTTACAACTGAGCTACCTGGGGAACACTGTCCCCCCCTCCCCTAAATGGTACAAATGAACTTATTTACAAAACAGAAATAGAGTCACACATGCAGAAAACAAACCTATGGTTACCAATGGGGAGAGGGTGGGAGGAGTACACTGGGAGGTTGGGATTGACATATATACAGTCTCATATATAAAAACTAACTAATTAAGGACCTGCTATATAGCACAGGAAACAAAAAATAAGAGACATGAGGCATCCATAAAAGATGGCCAGGAGCCGCTGTAGTTATGGCACAGTGATCTTTTTTTTTTTTTTTTCCCCTGAAAGCAAAGCACTTACAGATGGAGCACATTTTTGTTTCGCATTCTGTTCAGCTGGCAATCTCATTCAATTAAGTAAAATAAAGACATTTAAGAGCAAAATGGGTCCCTGATCAGCACTAAAGGGAGCTCTTGTTTAAAGGAACTTAGGAAAACCCACTGTGAATCATTTTAAACCATGGTGCTTTCTTATCTCTCAAATAGTTTTAGTTCAGGCTTTTCAGAGGTCTTGTGATGGAAACTCACCATCATTAGTATGACCTCTGTCCATGGAATTTTCCAGGCAAGAATATTGGAGGGGATTTCCAATTCCTACTCCAGAGATAGAAGGATAATTGCTGTAAAAATTAAGTAGGGTCAACAGTGGAGAGTGAATGAAATGGACTCTGTCTCTACATGATGATACGGTGATTGGGGCAGGCACATAGAAACAGATGATATATGGTCTGAGACCTCAAGGAAGGGGGGAGGAGCAGTGACAATACAGACCACAGCATTTGGTCCAGACAGTGCAAACAAGTGATAAGTTCCTGGAACGTACTTATCATTCTTGAGGGAAAGCAGAGGACAACGTGACCAGTGGGGACACTACATACTGAACAGTAGATGAGGAGATGAGAGCCGCTGGTCAGCGGTGGATCCTGTGTGTGCTCAGTCATGTTCAAGTCATGGTGACCCCTCAAACTGTAGCCCACGAGGCTCCTCTGTCCGTGGATTTCCCAGGCAAAAATACCAGATTGGGTTGCCATTTCCTGACCCAGGGGATCTTCCCGACCCAGGGGTTGAACCTGCTTCTACATGGACAGGTAGGTTGTTTCTCCACTGAGGCCCTGGGGAAGCCCAGGGGTGGATTGTGCTGCAGCTCATATTCACAGAAAGGACTCGCAGTACATTTTGGATTTGATGACTGGGCTTTGTATGCTTTGGAGCAGAGGAGTGGGATGATCTGCTTATGTTTTTTAGAAGATGACTCTAGCTGCAGTCTGAAGCACTGACCACAGGGTAGGGATATCAGTGAGGAGGTGACTGAAAAATTTAGGCGCAAGAGATTAATGATCAGCATTCAAACAGCCATGGTGTCAATAACTATGTCAAGTCATGGCTCTGTGACAACCATGGGGTCATGGCTGGAGTGAAAGCACCTGCAACTATCCTCATGCTACAGAAATGCTTCTAGAATTCATTTTTGTCTATTTTTTTTTCTTCCATAGTTTGGAATAGTATTTGAAGTATAGTGACATCAATATTTAAAGTATTTGTCAAATAAGTGAATCAACAATTGAATAAAATGACAAGACTGAAAATCTTCACTGGTCAAACCTTTAAGTATGACTAACTACACAAACGGATATAATGAGAACTTATATATAATTCCACAGGATTCCTAAGCCACATAGTGGAATGCATGGTTGTGATTATATGAGAATACAATGTATTTCAGAGAAAGAGAGCATCTACAAAGATTGAAAACAGCTTTCCTCCTGTTGAATTCACATATATTGAAATTCAAAAAACTAGTGATAAACACAGTGAAATCTCAGTTAGAATAAAAAGAATGGGCAAGAAAATTTTTTACATTTCAAAACTACAAATAGATACTCTCTAGAAATACAGATCTGGGGCCTTATGAAAGATTTCATAAACCATACCAAGATGTGTTCACTTACACACACAACCCTGCATCACTCTGGATGGATGACTTAAAAAGTATGTTTTACCACTTAAACAGCAATGGTAGGAGAAATAAGGAATATCACATAATTAGAAACAGCTGCCTACACTAACTGACACTAACTAACTACACTTCTGGACATCCAGCAGAAGTTATGAGATTCATCATTCAGAGAAATGCCATAGGCAGAGTTTGTCTTTATATCAGAAATATGTCACATTTTTTCAATTTATACATGGAATGATGTCAGCTGAATGCTCTTTAGTAGCATATCTTTACCTGCTATTAATATAATGATTATACCAAGCTTAATTGATATTGACCCATTAACCCACCAATTTATATACTATCTCTTATATTTCAAAACAGTCTGTATTTCAGTTCATTTCATCCAATTGTTATAATAATTTGAATGATGGTTCAAAAAGCATGTTTATCAATTTTGTGATATAATAAATCTCAAAAGGATAGCTAAGTTGTTAGGAAATAAAATCTAATGTCACTAAATTCTAAAACGATATGAAACTAAATAAAATATAATGGGATCATATATGAGATATATGAGCACAAAAAATGCCTAAAATATGACCTTGATCATAGGAAATAATGAGAAAGAGAATTCAGAAAAATTAACTTGATGAAAGCACAAATGTATCTGGTATCAGGGTATGACTTCATTCTTGAAAATTTGATTTACTTCCTCTGGGAAGTCTGCCTGAACCCAAAATGGTATTTTGGACAGTATTCTTCTATAGATAATTTGGTTTGGTTAATGCTACTTCCCAAAACAAATACTATGAAATAGAAACTCTAAAAAACATTAATCAGAATTCTTCTAACAAATTTTAAAAAAGCCTTATAATTTACTATAACTGTAAGGATACAGATGTACCAAAAAATAACTGTAAGTTACACCTGTTTGGAAATCGTTTAATTGCTCCTTATATATGTTCATTTTTAATGTAAGAACTCTCCATTTCCTCAACCCAAAGCCATCTACAGATTCAGTTGCAATTGCTATCAAATTATCAAGAGGATTTTTCAGAGAAGTATAACAAAAAATTTCACAATTTGTATGGAAACACAAATGACTCCAAATAATGAAAGCAACCTTGAGAAAGAAGAACAGAGCTGGAGGAATCAGCCCCCTTGAACCTAGACTTTACTACAAAGCTATAGTCAACAAAAGAGTATGGCACTGGCACAAAAACAGGAATATAGACCTGCAGAATAGGATAGAGTCCAGAGATAAACCCATGCAACTCTGGCTACCTAACCTATGAGAAAGGAGGCAAGAATATACAATGGAGAAAAGAGAGCCTCTTTAATAAGTGATGCTGGAAAAACTAGACAGCTACATGGAAAAGACGGAAAGAACACACTTTAACATCACACACAAAAATAAACTTATTTATTTATTATTAGTTTTACTGAAATGAATTATTATTATTTTATTAAATTTATTACTCAATAAAATGAATTGAGTACCTAAATGTAAGGCTGAATACTGACTAAAGAAATTAAAATAAAAAGAAACAAATGGGACATAATTAAACTTACAAGCTTTTGCACAACAAAGGGAACCATGAACAAAATGAAAAGACAACCATCAGAATGGTAGGAAATATTTTTCAATAAATTGACTAACAAAGGGCTAATGTCAAAACTATACAAACAGCTCATACAACTCAATATAAAAAAAAAACAAACTAAATAACACAATCAAAAACCAGGCAGACAGTCAGAATGGCTGTGATCCAAAAGTCTACAAGCAATAAATGCTGGAGAGGGTGTGGAGAAAAAGGAACCCTCTTACACTGTTGGTGGGAATGCAAACTAGTACAGCCACTATGGAGAACAGTGTGGAGATTCCTTAAAAAACTGGAAACAGAACTGCCTTATGACCCAGCAATCCCACTGCTGGGCATACACACTGAGGAAACCAGAACTGAAAGAGACACGTGTACCCCAATGTTCATCGCAGCACTGTTTATAATAGCCAGGACATGGAAGCAACTGAGAAGTCCATCAGCAGATGAATGGATAAGAAAGCTGTGGTACATATACACAATGGAATATTACTCAGCCATTAAAAAGAATACATTTGAATCAGTTCTGATGAGGTGGATGAAACTGGAGCCTATTATACAGAGTGAAGTAAGCCAGAAAGAAAAACACCAATACAGTATACTAACACATATATATGGAATTTAGAAAGATGGTAATGATAACCCTGTATGCGAGACAGCAAAAGAGACACAGATGTATAGAACAGTCTTTTGGACCCTGTGGGAGAGGGAGAGGGTGGGATGATTTGGGAGAATGGCATTGAAACATATATAATATCATATATGAAACAAATTGCCACTCCAGTTTCGATTCATGATACAAGATGCTTGGGGCTGGTGCACTGAGATGACCCAGAGGGATGGTATGGGGAGGGAGGTGGGAGGGGGGTTCAGGATGGGGAACACGTGTATACTTGTGGTGGATTCATGTTGATGTATGGCAAAACCAATACGATATTGTAAAGTAAATTTAAAAAAAATTAAAAAATTACAAAAAAAGAAATAAAAAGAAAGAAATCAATAGAGTATACTTAAAAACAAAGGAGAAAATGCATTTTAATCCAATAGATACAACCGAACGAAACATTTTGATTAAAATCAACATTCCTTAAGATGTAAAAAAGTAAAACTCTCAGAACGTCATACCCAGATGACTTAGTTTACAGGGTATGGTACATTTTCATCAAGTAGATAAAATCCTAACACAAGTATCTAATTTGCTATTGTCAGAATCATAGCTATCAAAACTAGCTATCAATATCCATTAGACAACATGACACTTGAGGTCCTGGCAAATGCAGAAACAGTAAAAATAACTAAAATTATGAGGTACAGGATGGGAAAACATTTTGCACACTGTCACTACTTACAGACAATATGAATATCTACATTGAGAATCCAAAACAACTTATGGGTAAATGATTATAATCCATAGAAGAGTTTACTAAAATGAGTCCATATTAAAAAATAATCAACCTTTCTCTATACCAACAACAAATAGTTCAGAATCTTGGTAAGATTAATAACATGCTCAACACCCATATAATGTTAATTTTCTAGGAAAGCCACTGAAAATGTCTGACAATCAAATTATAAACACACCTGTGAAGATAACAAACAAGCACCAAGAAATATAAACCACAGAATGAATAATTTAACATTGAAAATTGCAAATTACTCCTTAATTTATTAATATACTTAATACAATTGCAAACTTCCAATATTTTGTGTATATCTGTGTATGTGTACATAAAGTCTGAGAAGCTGAATAAAATTTTAAAGTAAAATTTTAAAGAAAATTTTTATGTTAAGAATGGCAACACATTCTCAAGGAAGAAAAGAAAAGACAGCAGGATGAACTTTATCAGATTTCAACAACTGCTATAAAGATACAGTATTCAGCCTTGGCCACCTGATGCAAACAGCTTACTCTTTAGAAAAGACCCTGATTCTGGGAAAGAGTGAAGGCAGAAGGAAAAATGGATGATAGAGGATGAGATGGGTGTACGGCATCACTGACTCAATGGACATGGGTCTGAGCAAGCTCTGGGAGCTGGTGATGGACAGGGAAGCCTGGTGCACACCATGGGGTGGAGTCGGACACGACTGAGCAGCTGAACAGACATAACAGATCCATACATGAAACATTAAGTTATTAGTTTAAAGATTTTTACTCATGGGACAGAACTGAGAAGCCAGAAAGATAACACACAAATATGGAATCTTTTAATAACAGAGTCAACACTTATGGTCTACGCGGAGAAAAATACATTTTCTAGGAAATGGTATTGTTGACTGGATAGCTAACTAGGCAAACTAAATAAATATTGGGTCCCTACCTCACATGATATAAAAATGAAGAAGAGCTGCATTTCAGACCGAATGTAAAAAGTAAAATTCTCAAGCTTAACCGAAAGCTTTCATCTCCAGTTGAAACACTTCTGATAATTTTTGTTGTTATTCATTTCTGGATCAAAAACTTGATTCTAGAGTGAGCTGTGAATCTGAGAACAGTGATCCTGTGATTATAAAGAATAATCTTACAAAAGTATTTATACCAGATCAAACAAGATGAGGTCATTAATTTGCTTTTCCTTTTATTATAAAAGTAAAATAAAAAATAGCATTTATAAATCAAAAAAAAAAGACAATATGGAACATCAATTAAACCTATCCTTTAAAAATGATTTGCAAATTTGACAACAACAAAATTAAGAACTCCTATTCATTAAACAATATAGACAGACAATAAAAAATTTTACAATTTTGGGATAAGATATTTTCACTGTATACAACCAGGAAAATATATTATTCAAAATAAGATTACTCTGTGTATCAATAAGAAAAATAAATTTAAAAAATGGAAATAGAAAGGAATAGGAATTTTACCCCAAAGTAGGCATATATGGTTCATAAGCATAAATAAGAGATCAACTACATTAAAATTAGTAAAATGAAAATTCACGTGACAGTGAGTGCCTCACCATGATGAGAAGAAATGAAAAATCAGGCAACATTAAGTGTCGACAGGATGCAGAGCAATGGGAATTCCATCCATTACTGGAGTAAAATAGGTATATCAACTTTGGGAGGCAGTTTGTCATATACTACATAGTAAAATTGAAATGTGTATTCCTTGGACATGAAATTCTACTATTAAATATGTACCCTAAGAAAATATTGCCTCTATCCCATAACCATGAGCAAGGATACTTAGAGCAATATCATACATAACCAACACTGGAGATCTCTCAACATGGCTACAAAGTGGAAACTGTTGTAGAAAATCAAACAGCAGTAACAGTGAATGAACTAGAATTGCACACGTGCCGATGGACAGGTCTCAGAAACAATTCTGAATGAAGGAAGAAAATCATACACTATGATTCAATTTTTAAAGTCCAAACACAGGCAGAAGTAACAGTATTAGTTAGAGGTAAGAAATTACGGAGGAAAGTAAGTGGGAACATGGATTTCGAGGTTTGGAGGAGACAGAATAGCAGTAATAACCATATTATTTGGCCTATTTATTAAGGACGGAGGTGTTGATTTTGGCTTTGCACCTGCATGTATGTCTGTGTGTGCATACTTCTTTTATTTATATTGTACAATATTTAAAAATGATGAATTACCGTCTATTGTGCTTTTTATATATCCTCCAGTGATTCACACACATACTACTATTTAAGAGCTTTTTAATTGCACAAGCCATGTCTACTTTAGGAAACTTGTTATAGTACCAATTTTCTTTATAGGTCAATTTCCCTTGCCCCAACTAAGGATGTAAAAATTTAAGGTATGTTTTCCAGTAGGCAGAAAGGGTAGTATTACACAGAAATAAATATGAAGTATTTCCTTTTGTATCCAAAATTTATTGACACAAGCATAAGACAGGCACACCAAATCAAGTGAAAATAATTTAGATGGATAATTACAGTTATCATTGGTGGAGTTTATAACATGTATAAATAATAGGCCAATTATTTAAATATATTTAAATATAAATATATAATCTATAGTCCTAATAGCAATTTTGCAAAGTAGAATATCAGAAAGACAAACTGACTTGCCACTTACACAAAAAAGCTAGAGTAAGAGCCCAGCTATATCTCTCTCTCTCACACGTGCCCTGTCATGACTTCATTTTGCCCAGACTTTATTACTAGGTGTCTGATAGTGGGGTGTAATGGAGCATAAGAAGACCTGACTTAATCTCACTCTGCATCTGGTTAGCCATTTGACTTTGGATAATATTTCATGAGTTCTTAAGACCTCAGTTCTTTTTCTTTCCTTTTCTCTTTTAAGGAATTGGAGATTACAAGACTTATCAGAGTCACTCTGAAGTTTAAACAAAATTCTATGTAAAGCACCCAGCACAAAATATCTATTCAATACCTTTTCAGATGATGATGATAATGATGATGAATTTTCTGTTAAATTATGGGAACAGCTCTCCAATGGTTATAAAGAGGAACAGAGGGCTGGCTGAAGGGAGGGCTGATCAAGCAAACAGGGAGAAGATGAGAGAACTAGCCAAGTGAGAATACTGCTAAAGAGCTCACTTTCATGACCCTGCGTAGAGTCTTGGCCAAGCAAGGATGATGTAATCTGGAAGAGGCTGATGCTCTGAACACAGGGAACGTTCTTGGGGCAAGCAGGGGTTAGGCGACAGCCTTACTAAGAGAAAAGGACTGAAAGACAAAAATGCAGGACTCTCATTAGGTCAGGCACCCCTGACCCAGAGCTAAGAACATTTGCAGCCCTGAAGAGCCTCATAACCATGTGAATGCCCTTACCTTTGTCTTCCTGGCTGAAGAGTTATGAGGAAGGTTGGCCAGAAGAATCTCAGCCTGCAGCTTCCCAGGGTTCTGCTAATCATCTGACCTGGGATGCACAGTTTCACTGCTAGGCAGACGCTTTTAGCAAACCACAGCTTCTCTATTCCTGTGATATCTTCACCATGACACAGAAAAGACCAACAAACAACAACAAAGCAACAGAGCTCCTTATTCTGAATAGTACAATATGGGCTTCTGTCAAGTTATTATCCCTGGGTTACTACTTCTGCACCCTTCTGAATTCTTGTTGGCAACAACCTAAGTCCTTATAGAAGGACTTCCTTTTATCCTTTACTTTTTCTAAGATGTAAAATGTTTCTTCTATCACTACCTCAAGACTAGAACTGTGCTATGCGTAGAAGAACCTACTGAATTCCACTGAACCACCTGTTAGCTTGCCCAAATATCATCAACCTCAGGTCCCTGGCTCCTCTGATCCACCTGCCAGTGTTTAGAACTGTGGTCTTCCTTTCATCCTTGGCCCAGCCAGTTAGATACTCTACAGTCCCAATGAGTGAACCACGCTCAAGATATGTGTGTGTCAAGTTAAGCAATTCAAGATAAGTGGAGCTATTCAAGATACCCTCAGCAATTATTGAAAAACATGCAACACAAAGCATACAACACGACAGATTTCTAAAACTCAAATGACCTCTTGCTCATTTCCTATTGTAAATGCAATTCTTTTTTTCCTCTCTGACATTTGAAATTGTTTTGGTTCTGCCCATCATTGACCACCAACGGTGCCATGAAACCTACCTTCCTGTGCTCAGAAGGAAGGCTAATGAGAGACGCTGTAAGTGACAAAGCAAAGCAGCACTTGGCTTACACTGAACTCCATACCTGAGCGCATAGCCTCTTTCTGCATGCTGCCATAGTCATGCCAGTCCTTTCTTCTCAAACCATCTGTCCATGCATAGAACTGCCCATCTCCCAGGCCCAGTGGGAATGTCTGTGGAAAAGGAAAGTATTCAGAGCATAAAAAGGAGGTAGTTCCTTCTGTGTGGCTGGTAAACACAGCCAGATGCATCATAGGCAATCAAAAATACTCCAATAACTGATTCTCCCCATCTACTGAAAAGAAAGGCATTGCTAGTGACCCGATGGACACACATTTTAAAACCTTTTTTTCTGTTTTTAAAATAACAGCCTGTGTCACACACAACATCTACCATTTCCAATTTTATTTTATCCAAAGCCTCTCATAATTTAGTGCAGCACTGCATCTGAGCATAAATGCCTAGCCATTTATGGCAGTAGGGCTATTGATTTTGTATTAAAACAAAATACTTTTTTTGTGTGATTTGTACAATTTTCACTCATTTTGATCAAGTACATCTTAATGGCCTGATGACAATATTAGCAAACATTTGTTGAATGCTCACTGTATACCATGTACTAAGATATTTTATGTATAGAAGATCCTTCAGTCTTTACAAGAGTCTTTGACTGTAAATCTCCATGTATCTGCCACTTAAAAGTATTAATAGAATAACTTGAATGAAACTACAGTGGCCAAGCCAGGAATTGGGCCAGTTCTGTTAAGACCAAAATTGAGGTGCTAAGGACTATGAAATACTACCTCCCATCAAGAATTCTGTTAAAATATGGTATGTGGCTATGTGTACAGTTGAAATGATCACCAAATCAACAATGTAGTCACAACAGGCTCTATGCTTTCATGAAACTCAGTGTGTTCTAATGTCACCTTGACTATTATTTTTGTGTACCTTGCTGAAGCTGCTTCTTTCTTTATGGTGCTTATTTTGGTAATAAATAAAATGTTTGGGATGAAGCTTATCTTCACAATCTCAAAAGTCAAGATAATATAAAATAAATGATTTCATACTCACATACCATTTTCCTTTAGTTCATTTTTGGAAATAATATATCAACAGAAAAAAATAGAAGAACATGTTTGAAAGTTTCAGTTTAGGTAAAACAGAAGATGGATAGTTTCAGTGAGGAAACTAAGAGCCTTTCCAAATAAAAGTTCTTACTTCTTCGTCTGAAGCAGGACAACTATTGTACTTATGAAAAAAGTATCCACCTTCAGTCCATGTTTATAGCTCATAAAGCTTCCACTAGTTTGGAAAGAATAAAAATGGATCTTAATATTTTTTAAAAAGTGGTAGTTAAATCAGAGGAAAGACTTTCCAGATCAGGTGATTATTATCTAAATATATTTTTTAAAATGTTCATTATAGTCATTAAGTTCAGGAAAACAACAACAGGGGAATAAACATACAAGGATGATGGTGAGTTTACAAAAGATATTAAGAATAAATTTTGAAAGGTTTAATACCAATACAGAAAAAAAGCCTCATGCATTTTTTTCTGATTGATATTTATTTTATAATTGGAATACAGCTCTAGGCAAGAGAAGATTTGGATCAAGATTATTCTCAAATTGATAAAAATGTGCTTCCAGCAAGAGCTCTTGTGATCCGAACCACTGGCTCATGAAGTCCTCTAGGCTGAGGTCTGATCATGAAGCACTTTCACTACATTTTCCAGCGACTAAATAAAGATGACACAGCAGCAGACTCATTGATGTGAAGATATAGTGCTGTCTGGGCGATACCTTCTGTTAGGCAGAGATGGTGCCCAAGGCCATCCTGTTGGGGAAGACGGTTCCTCTCATTAGAGACACTGAGGTTTTCAGGCATCTTTCAAGGATTCCTGGCCTGAAATGAGAGCCTCTGTGTGAGCTATGATGTCCTGAAGGCCACTGTTGTAGTTCAATGGCTAAGCTGTGTCCGACTCTTTGCAGCACACCAGGCTTCCCTGTTCTTCACTATCTCTCAGACTTTGCTCAAACTCATGTCCATTGACTTGATGAGGCCATCCAACCATCTCATCCTCTGTCACAGGCCAATGGGAGGAACAAAGATGGCAGCTGAGCAGTGGTTCCAGTGGGAAACAGAGTGTGTCTTCCCAGTATTTTGGAAAGGGAGGGGGTCAGTTTTAGGACCTTGACCTAGTTGTGCACAACATGTATGTTGCTCAGGGCACACAACAGTGTCATGTGACAGGAGATGGACTAGGGGCTAAAGATACCCAACAATGGCCAACTTTCTCCCCTTGCTCAATGATGCACCCAATTCCAGGTATGATGCATCTCCACAGACCCAATAAGCAGCAGGTTAATGGGTCCCAGTAGACACTGAGTGGTTCCCCCTCACCCAGGGGTGTCAGGTAATGCACCCATCCCTATAGGATGTCCCAGGTCAAATCTCAGAGCTGTACCTGTCCCAGGTGTCATGGGGCTTGGTGTTCTCAGCCCACAGCACACTGATCCCCAGTGAGAGTTGGGAGTGGCTGTCTCCCTTGACTCGGTACCTTTAGAGTGCCGGGTGCCTCTGCAGGTGTCCCTGGTCTGGCATACGGCAAAACAGGCTCCATGGGTTGATTGCTCAAATGTCTTAAAACTCAGCTGGTACCTCAGTCTCCCCAGCCATGTTGTTTCACTTGTTAGTAATTTAACCCATGGCTTTAGTATTCCATTTGTTTCTTTCTACAAATTCTATTTGTCCACCATCATCTGACATCATCTGGCTTTTTACCCAGCCGCATGGGGCTGTTTAAAGCACCTGAGGCAGGGCATATAATACCCATTATGCACAGTTCTTGAATGGTTTCTCCTATTTCCTTAGGCCCCCAGGGAATTCATTTTGTTTGACAATTACCATTCTGAAAGGAGTACATGAAGGCTTATTTCATATGCAGAGTACATCATGTGAAATGCCAGGCTGGATGAAGCACAAGCTGGAATCAAGATAGCCAGGAGAAGTATCAATAACCTCAAATATGCAGATAATATAACCCTTATGGCAGAAAGTGAAGAAGAACTAAACAGCCTCTGATTGAAAGTGAAAGATGAGAGTGAAAATGTTGGCTTAAAACTCAACATTCAGAAAACTAAGATTATGGCATCTAGTCCCATCACATCATGTCAAACAGATGGGGAAATAATGGAAAACCTTTTTTGGGGGCTCAAAAATCACTGCAGATGGTGACTGCAGCCATGAAATTAAAAGATGCTTGCTCCTTGAAGAAAATCTATGACAAACATAGCATATTAAAAAGCAGAGTCATCGCTTTGCCAACAAACGTCTGTCTAATCAAAGCGATGGTTTTTCCAGTAGTCATGTATGGATGTTAGACTTGGATTATAAAGAAAGCTGATCACTGAAGAATTGATGCTTTTCAACTGTGGTATTGGAGAACACTCTTGAGAGTCCCTTGGACTGCAAGGAGATCAAACCAGTCAATCCTGAAGGAAATCAATCCTGAATACTCATTGGAAGGACTGATGAAGAAGCTCCAATATTTTGGCCACCTGATTGAATGAGCTGACTCATTTGAAAAGACCCTGCTACTGGGAAAGATTGAAGGCAGGGGGAGAAGGGAGTGGCAGAGGATGAGATGGTTGGATGGCATCACTGACTCAAAGGACACAAGTTTGAGCAAACATGGGAAAATAGTGAAGGACAGGGAAGCCTGGCATGCTGCAGTGTCCAGAGTCAGACATGACTTAGTGACTGAACAACAAATCCATGTCTAGGAAGAAACACAATGATGACATTAGGAAAACCAGTCACGAACCTTGGCAATTTTTTTTTCTTTTTCTCCTCTCTCCTCTTGTAAGGGAAATAGAAGCAAAAAAAAAAAAAATAAAAATGGCCCTAATTAAAAGCTTTTGCCCAGACAAAGAACCATCAACAGGTTCTCCTGGAATAGGAGATGATATTTGCAAAGTATATGACTGATAAGGGGTTAATAACCAAAACATGTAAACAGCTCATGTGACTCCACTTCAAAAAAAAAAAATCTGATAAAAAAATGAGCAGAAGATCTGAAAAAACGTTTTTCAAAGTTATAAAGGAGAGATACAGATGGCTAATGTGGAAAGGTGCTTAAACCTGTTATTAATAATTATCAGAGAAATGCAAATCAAAATCACAATGAGATATCATCTCACAACTGTTATGCTGGTGATTATGAAAAAGAATAAATCTGTTCTCTAGGAAGTAAAGGGAAAGCTCATATAATGTTGGTGGGATTGTAAATTGGTGCAGCCATGATGGAGAACAGATGGGTGATTTTACAAAATGAAAACCAGAACTACCAAATAATTCAGCAATCCAGTCCTGGGTATATTTTTGAGGAAAATAAAAATAGAAATTCAAAAAGGTATATGCACTCCCATACTCATAGCAGTATTATTTACAGTAGCTAGGACATGGGAGCAACATAAGTATTTATCAACAGATTAATGGATAAAGAAGATGTGGTACATATCATATATACAATGGATTGTTACTCAGCCATAAAAAGAATGAAATTTTGCCATTTTCAACAACATGGTAGGTACATGTGTGTGTGCATGCTTGCTCAGTTGTGTTTAACTCCTTTGTGACCCCATGGACTGTAACCCACTGGGCTCCTTTGTCCGTTAGATTTCCCAGGCAAGAATACTGGAGTGGGTTGCCATTTCCTCCTCCAGGGGATCTTCCCAACCCAGGGATCAAACGTGTGTCTCCTGCATTGGCAGGTGGACTCTTTACTGCCGAGCCACCTGGAAAGCAGAGAGAGGTAAATCAATAAACCTAAATCAGTCCCAGTCCATTTGAAAAGAACCATCTTAGTTCTGAAAGCTTGCAAGTCTAAGAGTCACTCAATCAAGTCGTGTTCAACTCTTTTTGCCACCCCATGGACTGTAGCCTGCCAGGCTCCTCTGTCCATGAAATTCTCCAGGCAAGAATACTAAAATGGGTAGACATTCCCTTCTCCAGGGGATCTTTCTGACCCAAGGCTCAAACCCATGTCTCTGCCATTGCAGGCAGATTCTTTACCATCTGAGCCAAATCGTGACCACCAATAAATGACTCTATTGAATTCTGGCCTTTCCTTCCATAAGAGCCATATCCAAGGCCAGGTTCATTTGCTCCTCTCCTGATATGGCAACCCACTCCACTGCTGTTGCCTGGGAGATCTCATGGAACGGAGGAGCCTGGTGGGCTATGTTCCATGGGGCCACAGAGAGGCAGACATGGCTGAGGGACTGAGAGCACACACACACACATACACGACATAAGGAAGAACTCGGATCTGGGGCCAGAAGACATAAATTCAGGTTTCAAACCATATGAAAAAAATGTACATTTTCTCTAGGCCCCTCAGCTAATTCATATCTGAAATTAGAGTAATAAAAATAGTACCCGACTTATTCACTTGACAAGCATTTTCGAGTAGTAAATCAGATAAAGTATCTGAAAGCCCTGGCTGATCATAAAGTGATATATATAAATGTGAGTTGTTTTCACAGTCTCTCCTATTTTTAAAGATGTTTGAGTTATTCCCACTGCCCTTGAAAAGTTACACCATAGTTGAAGAGACAAAACTTATATACAGTAAACAAATGATGAAGTATGTGGTCCAAAGTATACTATAGTAAATGTTAACAGAATATGGTGATGGGTATAAGTTCTTACACTGGATGTCATTAAGTTTCTTATATATTATTGCTATTGGAGAAATGTTCTAAGAAATCACATAGAAAAATAATACAATTAGAGCAATAGTAATATAATGAATGACATGGCTGAAAAAAAGACATAACTGACATTTATTCTTGTAAAAATCTATCCTCATAAGAGTAGGAGGTGAACTCAAGTTCAGAGATGTTAGAGTCACATAATAAAGTCCTCCAGAACTCATAATAATAAGTGGCAAACTAGAATTTGAACCACACTCATCAGCCTTTAAATCTTATGGATTACTAAAAATACACTAGCATGGATATTTCTCATGATTCCCTCATTATCCACTTATTCAGTCATTTAAAAATGTTAGGATACAAATAAATGGGTGAAATTAAAATATCTTCTCACACCATATAAAAATGAACAGAAATATAGGTATATATCTAAATGTAAGACCTGAAATCTTAAGAGAACATAGGCAGTATATTCCTTGACATAAATTATATAAATATTTTCTGGATATGTCCTTTAAAACAAAGGATATAAAAGCAAAATTAAACAAACTGGACCTAATTAAACTTACAAGCTTTTGCACATCAAAGGAAACCATTGATGGAATGAAAGACAAACTGTGGAATTGGATAAAATATATGACCAACAGGGGTTAATATTCAAACTATATAAATGGCACATACAATTCAATATGAATGGCATTCTAACATGTATACTATCATGTAAGAATTGAATCGCCAGTCTATGTCTGACGCAGGATACAGCATGCTTGGGGCTGGTGCATGGGGATGACCCACAGAGATGTTATGGGGAGGGAGGTGGGAGGGGGGGGTTCATGTTTGGGAACGCATGTAAGAATTAAAGATTTTAAAATTAAAAAAATAAAAAACTAAAAAAATAATAATTTAAAAAATTAAAAAAAATAAAAAATCAAGAAATGGAAAGAGAAGACTTCTTTCCAAAGAAGACATACAGATGACCAACAGGCACATGAAAACATACTCAATGCTGATAATTTTAGTAGAAATGCAAATGCAAATCAAAACCATAATGAGATTACTGTACACCTGTCAGAATGGCTATCATCAAAATATAAACAAATAACAAACGGTAAAGATGTGGGGGAAATGGACTGTTGTTCACTGTTGGTACAATGTAAACTGGTGCAGCCATTGTGGAAAACAATGCAGAGGTTTCTCAAAGACAACTAAACATAGAATGACTATGCGATCCAGCAATCCTTCTCCTGGGGGTACAACTGGAAATGAAAACAGAAGCACTTCACTGGAGAAGATACATGAAAACAATGTTCATAGCAGCGTTACTTGCAATTGCCAAGGTATGGAAACAAGCCACATGTCCTTCAACAGATAAATGGATAAAGAAGATGTGGAACATATATACAGTGGAATACTAGTCAGTCCTGAAAAGAATGAAGTTCTGCCACTTGCAGCAATGCATATGGACCTAAAGAATATTACGCTTAGTGCAATAAATTAGATAGAGGAAGACAAACACTGTATGATCCCTTATATGTGGAATTTAAAAAATAATAAAAATAAAGGTGGGCTTCCCTGGTGGCTCAGATGGTAAAGAATCCACCTGCAGTGAAGAACACCTGGGTTCAATCCCCAGGTCGAGAAGATGCCCTGGAGAAGGAAATGGCAACCCACTCCAGTATCCTTGCCTGGAGTATCCCAGGTCATAGGAGCCTGGCAGGCTACAGTCCATGGGGTCACAAAGAGTCGGACATGACTGAGCCAGTAACACTCTCACAAACAAATATATATGCAAAAAAGAAACAGGTCCAGAGACACTGAAGACAAACTCGTGGTTACCAGTAGGGAGATGGAAGGACAGAAGGGTAAATTAGGAGTATGGAATTAAGAGGTAAAAACTACTGGGTATAAAATAGATAAGGAACATTGATATATTTTACAAACAGGGAATTATACCCATTATTGTCTAATAACTTTTAATCGAGTATAATAAGTAAAAATATTGAATCACAATGCTGTATACCTGAAAGTAATATAATATTGTAAACGAACTACATGCCAATCAAAAGGTTAGGAAATAAAACTAGAGAGACAGATAAAGTCAAAGAATTTCATAGACAGAACTTTAGACTCAATGTACTGGGCATTAAAGGGTCATTAATGACTCAAACTGAAGAGCAAAATAATCTCATGTGATACAGAAGTTACTTCTGTTCTAACATCCTCTTCCTTCCTAGGTTTCAACCCAACTCCAGAGCATGCAAGGAGCCTACAGTACCCTACAGAGAAGGTTCTCCATGTTTGCATACCCACAAAACAGACTGATAAGTTAATGTCAGGATACAAAATAATTTCCTTGGTATACAGAACTATCTTCTTCTTTCCATTCTGTCTAAATTCTCAGATGCGACACTGTTAACATAATTCCAAGAAGTGAACAGAATAAAATAAAAATAAGCCTGAGTGAGTGTTGCTTCCAAGAAGTGAACAGAATAAAACAAAAATAAGCCTGAGTGAGTGTTGCTACCGGAACCCCCAGTCCATCCTCTAGACTGTGTAAACATGGTATGGGAAGCAAAGCTAGGGCCGTGGATGTATGAAGCAGGAAGGAGGGTACACGGAGGAGGGCCCCTCTTACTTTAGATCTTAAAATCTGCGTCGCCATATCAAATACTTTGATTTCAAAATGTTAAACAAATTCAAGTAGTTATAAAACAGGGTGGCATTCACTATTCCTAAACTCAAAATGCCAGCAAATTTGGAAAACTCAGCAGTGGCCACAGGACTGGAAAAGGTCAGTTTTCATTCCAATCCCAAAGAAAGGAAATGTCAAAGAATGCTCAAACTAGCCCACAATTACACTCATCTCAGACGCTAGTAAAGTAATGCTCAAAATTCTCCAAGCCAGGCTTCAGTAACGCGTGAACTGTGAACTTCCAGATGTCCAGGCTAGTTTTAGAAAAGGCAGAGGAACCAGAGATCAAGTTGCTAACATCTGCTGGATCATCGAAAAAAGAGTTCCAGAAAAACATCAATTTCTGCTTTATTGACTATGCCAAAGCCTTTGGCTGTGTGGACCACAACAAACTGTGGAAAATTCTGAAAGAGATGGGAATACCAGACCATCTGATCTGCTTCCCGAGGAATCTGTATGCAGGTCAAGAAGCAACAGTTAGAACTGGACATGGGACAACAGAATGGTTTCAAATAGGAAAAGGAGTATATCAAGGCTGTATATTGTCACCCTGTTTATTTAACTTATATGCAGAGTACATCATGAGAAACGCTGGGCTGGAAGAAGCACAAGCTGGAATCAAGATTTCCGGGGGAAATATCAATAACCTCAGATATGCAGATGACACCACCATTATGGCAGAAAGTGAAGAAGAACTAAAGAGCCTCTTGATGAAAGTGAAAGAGGAGAGCGAAAAAGGTGGCTTAAAGCTCACCATTCAGAAAACGAAGATCATGGCATCTGATCCCATCACTTCATGGCAAATAGATGGGGAAACTGTGGAAACCGTGACAGAGTTTTTTTTTGGGGGGGCTCCAAAATCACTGCATATGGTGATTGCAGCCATGAAATTAAAAGATGCTTACTCCTTGGAAGGAAAGCTATGACTGACTTAGACAGCATATTTAAAAGCAGAGACATTACTTTGTCAACAAAATACAAAGGTCCATGTAGTCAAGGCTATGGTTTTTCCTGTAGTCATCTATGGATGTGAGAGTTGGACTATAAAGAAAGCTGAGCGCTGAAGAATTGATGCTTTTGAAGTGTGGTGTTGGAGAAGACTCTTGAGAGTCCCTGGGAATGCAAGGAGATCCAACCAGTCCATCTTAAAGGAGATCAGTCCTGGGTGTTCATTGGAAGAACTGATGTTGAAACTGAAACTCCAATACTTTGGCCACCTGATGTGAAGAGCTGACTCATTGGAAAAGACTCTGATACTGGGAAAGATTGAGGGCAGAAGGAGAAGGGGACGACAGAAGATGAGATGGTTGGATGGCATCACCGACTCAATGGACATGGTTTTGGGTAAATTCCAGGAGTTGGTGATGTTCAGGGAGGACTGGCATGTTGTGGTTCATGGGGTCACAGTTGGACATGACTGAGGGACTGGACTGAACTGAACTGAAGCCAATGGCCAGGTGTACGCCATACTCTTAATCAAGACCTCACTCAGCCTCACTCAGAAGTTGACAGCAGTGTCTTCTATTTGGTATAAATCTGACTGAGATTATCAGCACCCTGAACAGATACATGTATCCTATGTATTCACATTGGTACCTCAATACCTGAGAGCAGAGAATGATTTTTTCATGCATTACTTCAATGAACTACCTCTACAAGACGGCTATGTAGGTAACTAAACACTGTTCTGGATTTTATGTTGAGCACTAAAAAGACAAAACAACATGCTCAGGATCCAAGATAGTTGTTTTTTTTTTTTTTTTCCTGATGACCAGCAGTTACGCTGACCACCCACTTTGCAGAATGATGTTTTGTAATACTGAAATAATTTATTTTATTATGCATATTTCTGGGTGGAATTTGTTTGCAAAAAAAATGAATGCTATCATACTCATGCTTTAATAATATGAACATCTTATTTTAGATGCTTATAGCCCTGGAATTTCTTTGAAAGGAATGGTGCTAAAGCTGAAACTCCAGTACTTCGGCCACCTCATGCGAAGAGTTGACTCACTGGAAAAGACTTTGATGCTGGGAGGGATTGGGGGTAGGAGGTAAAGGGAACAACAGAGGTTGAGATGGCTGGATGGCATCATTGATTCAATGGACGTGAGTCTGAGTGAATTCCAGGAGTTGGTGATGGACAGGGAGGCTTGGTGTGCTGTGATTCATGGGGTCTCAAAGAGTCAGACATGACTGAGAAACTGAACTGAACTGATTCATGTAATATAGAGTGAATCTATTAGTCTCTCCGTTGTGTCTGACTCTTTGTGACCCCATGGACTATAGCACCCAGGCCCCTTTGTCCATGGAATTCTTCAGGCAAGAATACTGGAGTGGGTTATCATTCCCTTCTCCAGGGGATCTTCCCGACCAGGGATCAAACCCAGATCTCTTACACTGCATGGGGATTCTTTACTGTCTGAGCCACCAGGGAAGCCCTCATGTAATATAAGAAACACACAATTTAAGACTTCTACTAACAGTTCTTGCTTCCTGCTCTGATCTCTCTGAAACGATGATTTTTAATCTTAAGGCAACCATTTTAGAAGTTTTATGTCAAGATCACAATAATTTACTCTGCTACACATGGTGTCCACATGAATCTGATCCAAGTCCTTTTTGTAATACCTCATTGTTTTGTTTTTAATTTAATTTTTAATTGGAATAAAATTGCTTTACAATGTTGTATTGGTTTTTGCCATGCAACAATGCAAATTAGTCATATATAAAATATATGTATATATTTATATTTATATCCTCCTTCTCGACCCTTCCTCCCCTCCCCTAATCCTACTCCTCTGTGTCATCACAGAGAATCAGGCTGGGCTCCTTGGGCTATTTATTTTCACATGAACATATATATATAAAGTCAATGCTGCTTACTTAATTCATCCCACACTGCTTCTCCCAGTGTCCACAAGTCTGTCCTCCACATCTGTGTCTCCATTCCTTCCCTGCAAATAGGTTCATCTGTATAATTTGTCTAGATTCCACATACATGTGCCAATTTCACAATTTGTATGGAAACACAAAAGACACAAAATAGCCAAAGCAATCTCGAGAAAGAAAAATAGAGCTAGAGGAACCAACCTTCCTGACTTCAGACTTTACTAGAAAGCTACAGTCTTCAAGACAGTAAGGAACAGACACAGAAATATAAATAAGGGCGAATGGAACAAGACAGAAAGCCTGGAGATAACCAGGCACATATGGGTACCTAATCTTTGACAAAGGAGGCAAGAACATACAATGGAGAAAAGAGCCTCTTCAATTAATGGTGCTGGGAAAACTGGACGTAAAAATATGTTTAAAAAAGGTGGGGGGGGGGAGCCTGAAACTGCTTCTCAATGAATCATTTATTCTTTGATTATTGGAAAGATTTAAACATTTGTTTTCACAAAGGTCATATGATTCTCATTGTACGAATTATTGGGACATTAGTGAAGAATTTTTGAAGATACTTCCCTGTTTAGATCAAATGCATGTCCCCGTAGCAGAAATAGAAAAAAAAAAAAAAGGCTGTTTAATTCCTTTTCTATATTGTTAACTTGTATATTTCATTAACATTATAGCCAGAATTAACAGTCAGTAAACAAAACTTTGGTTAATAAGTAACCAGAGAGATTAGTAGTAAACTATTCACCTTAGAGTAAAGGACAACATCATGAAGAGAGAGTTTTTAGTTAAAGAAGGTTTCCCTGATGCCTCAGACAGTAAAGAATCTGCCTGCAATGTAGGAGATTAGGGTTCTATCCTTGGGTTGGGACAATGCCCTGGAATAGGAAATGGCAACCCACTCCAGTGTTCTTGCGTGGAGAATCCCAGGGACAGAGGAGCCTGGAAGGCTATAGTCCACAGGGTCACAAACAGTCAGACAGGACTGGCCAACTAACACTTTAGTAAAAGAAAATTGACTGAAGTGCCTAATAAAAGCTGCCCTGATATTAAATAAGGTGAGGAGCTCAGCAGTTGTCATAATCCAGCTGACAGACCCTATTTCCGTTTAATCGTATGACGCAGGAGAGTTGTGTTACTGACCCTCAAAATTACTCTAATATTTACTTTTTGCATCACAACAGAAACATGTCAAGACAGTAGGAAAGCCCTCCACATCATGATTTCTATGCAGCAGCATATCTCAGCGAGATATTCACCAGATCAGCATCTTACAAAAATGACACATTTACTGAGATTTAGTCCCATCTCAAAGTATTCTCCTTGTGATTCCTAAGGGGGAAGATAAAAACAATCAGGAAAACAGAACAGAAGTAGATGGCGTTTCTGAGAAAATTGAAAAGCAAAGAGAGATTATGTTGAAAAAACAAAATCTTTTAACCTGCAAGCATCACCTGATCCCCAGGTGATGGAAAATCTATACATTTGCAGGTTTCTGGGTGTATTAAGCCAGAGTCATGACCCCTGAATTTTTCTTCAGAAGGTCATCATAGAGTGCCTCTGGAATTCCACCCTATCAACTCGTCAAGGGAAAACAAAAACAGAAACACAGGGTATCCTCAGCTGTTCTCCAGAATCAATAGTATTTTAAAATGTGACTCTATTTTTGTACTAATCTGAACTCACTGTGCTATGTCTAAAGGAAAACATAAGACACAGAAGCATGAAATGAAGACGAGAGAGGAAGAACAAATGTCTTCTGCCATGGTGTGTTAGTGACCACCCCGCCCCCCCCCAAAAAAAAAATCAAATAGAGTGTCAGTACTTGTTTCCAAGTTGCAAGTGACCCAGACACTTTTATATATCCACTAATGGAATAAATGGTCGCTCAGTCATGTCCCAACTCAAATTAACCCCATGGACTACAGCCCACCAGGCTCCTCTCTGTCCATGGGACTCTCTAGGCAAGAATACTGGAGTGGGTAGCCATTCGCTTCTCCTGGGGATCTTCCCGACTCAGGGATCGAACCTTGCAGGCAGATTCTTTACCATCTGAGCCACGAGGGAAGCTCCTCAAAATATATAGGAAACCAGTAAACTAAATAATATTACCTTCAGTGAGATCTTTTACACTTTACTAATTTGTACATTGTGGGAAAAGATTGGGCAGAGATGAGTTTGGGAAACACTGAACTGGAGGTTCGTGACACTGTACAGGAGACAGGGATCAAGATCATCCCCATGGAAAAGAAATGCAAAAAAGCAAAATGGCTGTCTGGGGAGGCCTAACAAATAGCTGTGAAAAGAAGAGAAGCAAAAAGCAAAGGAGAAAAGGAAAGATATAAGCATCTGAATGCAGAGTTCCAAAGAACAGCAAAAAGAGATAAGAAAGCCTTCTTCAGCGATCAATGCAAAGAAAAAGAGGAAAACAACAGAATGGGAAAGACTAGAGATCTCTTCAAGAAAATTAGAGAAACCAAGGGAACATTTCATGCAAAGATGGGCTTGATAAAGGACAGAAATGGTATGGACCTAACAGAGGCAGAAGATATTGAGAAGAGGTGGCAAGAATACACAGAAGAACTGTACAAAAAAGATCTTCATGACCAAGATAATCACGATGGTATGATCACTCACCTAGAGCCAGATATCCTGGAAGGTGAAGTCAAGTGGGCCTTAGAAAGCATCGCTGAACAAAGCTAGTGGAGGTGATGGAATTCCAGGTGAGCTATTTCAAATCCTGAAAGAAGATGCTGTGAAAGTGCTGCACTCAATATGCCAGCAAATTTGGAAAACTCAGCAGTGGCCACAGGACTGGAAAAGGTTAGTTTTCATTCCAGTCTCAAAGAAAGGCAATGCCAAAGAATGCTCAAACTACCTCACAATTGCACTCATCTCACATGCTAGTAAAGTAATGCTCAAAATTCTCCAATCCAGGCTTCAGCAATACATGAACTGTGAACTTCCAGATGTTCAAACTGGTTTTAGACAAGGCAGAGGAACCAGAGATCAAATTGCCAACATCCGCTGGATCATGGAAAAAGCAAGAGAGTTCCAGAAAAACATCTATTTCTGCTTTATTGACTATGCCAAAGCCTTTGATTGTGTGGATCACAATAAACTGTGTACAATTCTGAAAGAGATGGGAATACCAGACCACCTGACCTGCCACTTGAGAAACTTATATGCAGGTCAGGAAATAACAGTTAGAACTGGACATGGAACAACAGAATGGTTTCAAATAGGAAAAGGAGTAGGTCAAGGCTGTATATTGTCACCCTGCTTATTTAACTTATATGCAGAGTACATCATGAGAAATGCTGGGCTGGAAGAAGCACAAGCTGGAATCAAGATTGCTGGGAGAAATATCAATAACCTCAGATATGCAGATGACACCACCCTTATGGCAGAAAGTGAAGAGGAACTAAAAAGCCTCTTGATGAAAGTGAAAGAGGAGAGTGAAAAAGTTGGCTTAAAGCTCAACATTCAGAAAATGAAGATCATGGCATCTGGTCCCATCACTTCATGGCAAATAGATGGGGAAAGAGTGGAAACAGTGTCAGACTTTATTTTTGGGGGGCTCCAAAATCACTGCAGATGGTGACTGCAGCCATGAAATTAAAAGATGCTTACTCCTTGGAAGAAAAGTTATGACCAACCTAGATAGCATATTGAAAAGCAGAGACATTACTTTGCCACCAAAATCCGTCTAGTCAAGGCTATGATTTTTCCAGTGGTCATCTTTGGATATGAGAGTTGGGCTGTGAAGAAAGCTGAATGCCAAAGAATTGATGCTTTTGAACTGTGGTGTTGGAGAAGGCTCTTGAGAGTCCCTTGGACAGCAGGGAGATCCAACCAGTCCATTCTGAAGGAGATCAGCCCTGGGAGTTCTTAAGAAGAAATGATGCTAAAGTTGAAACTCCAGTACTTTGGCCACCTCATGCGAAGAGTTGACTCATTGGAAAAGACTCTGGTGCTGGGAGGGATTGGGGGCAGGAGGAGAAGGGGATGACAGAGGATGAGATGGCTGGATGGCGTCACTGATTCGATGGACATGAATCTGAGTGAACTCTGTGAGTTGGTGATGGACAGGGAGGCCTGGCGTGCTGCGATTCATGGGGTCGCAAAGAGTCAGACATGACTGAGCGACTGAACTGAACTGAACTGAACTGAACTGAAAACCTAGAAGAAGGATCCCTAGTAGGTAACTGGATTCACTGGTTGAATGAAAAATATTTTCCACTGGAAAATTTCACTTTAAAAATTTATTTACACAATATATTTTATCTGACTACACAGACTTGTTCTTATGTGGATGAAACAGAAATCCTTCAGGCGTGTAATGCCTCTGAACATCTACTAGTCAGCTTTTAATAGTATTGATTATTGTGCATAAATATAATTTGTCTACAGTGTTTAAGGGGAGGAGGGTAATTTCCATTTTAAATACCAAGCGATAACATGTCAAGACATGACAAGTGAAAGAGAAAGCACTTAAAATTTAAATCTTAAAAGGGTTCAGGACCATGACTTTCACAGCTAATCATTTCAAATATCAGCAAAGAAGTTTCCAAGCTCTTAATTTAGAGTTTCTCATTCAACAAATTGTAGACATGAAAGACAATAGGTCATTGTGTTTTCCGGGTAACTACTCTGTACCATGCAAATAATTCACTTATGGGAAAGCAACTTTGATTATTATAATTATAGCTTATAGTAAAAAAATTTTTTTAATTAGAACTAAATGCAAAATGTTTAATTAGAACAAAATGTTTTATTTTATAGAACACAGATATGAGATCAAACAGCATATTATTAAGTGTTGAAAATATTTATTATGTTTGGCCATGAAACAAAATAAATGAAGATTTGTGGAATATTTATGATTTCTATGTTTAAGAGTGTCAATTGCACAACTGTGCAACTTATTCTACATTTTATGTCCTTTGGTATCTTGAAAAGTATCAATGAAGGAGATATTTCATGTCAATAAGTATAGATGCCAAGAAGAAAAAAAATAAAATAAAATATTTCATTTTTATAATAAGACATGGATAATTTGCTTCTTTAGAGAGATAAAATAATTGGTGATTAGGAGCACAGATTTCAATGCCTCACTTCATCTATAAAATGGGAATAAAAACATTTTTCTCACATAGTTATAAAATGAAGATAAGGTTAATTCATCAAAACATCCATTATAATACTCAGCACACAGTAAATATATAACAAATTACACTTTCCTATATTATGAGAATTTAATTATACTTTCAATCTGATATAACCTAATAATCATAAGCCTTTAAGTTAATATTTTGGCAAAGATAATAAAGTATTACTGAATACCTACTTGTGTGGAAACTAGTAACCTATGTAGCTAAGAAATAGAGGAAAACAATAGAATAAGAAAGTCTAGAGATCTCATCAAACAATTAGAGATACCAAGGGAATATTTCATGCAAAGATGGGCACAATAAAGGAAAGAAATGGTAGGGATCTAACAAAAGCAGAAAATATTAAGAAGAAGTGGCAAGAATACACAGAAGAGCTATACAAAAAATATCTTCATGACCCAGATAATCACGATGGTGTGATCACTCACCTAGAGCCAGACATCCTGGAATGAGAAGTCAAGTGGGCCTTAGGAAGAATCACTGAACAAAGCTAGTGGAGGTGATGGAATTTCAAAAGAGCTATTTGAAATCCTGAAAGATGATGCTGTGAAAGTGCTGCCCTCAATATGCCAGCAAATTTGGAAAACTCAGCAGTGGCCACAGGAGTGGAAAAGTCCAGTTTTCATTTCAATCCCAAAGAAAAGCAATGCCAAAGAATGCTCAAACTACCCCACAATTGCACTCATCTCACACACTAGTAAAGTAATGCTCAAAATTCTCCAAGCCAGGCTTCAACAGTACCTAGCTCATCTGGCCAATGAACTTTCAGATGTTCAAAATACATTTAGAAAAGGCAGAGGAACCAGAGATCAAATTGCCAAAATCGATTGGATCATAAAAGAAATCAAGAGAGTTCCAGGAAAATATCTACTTCTGCTTTATTGACTATGCCAAAACCTTTGACTGTGTGGACCACAACAAACTCTTGAAAATTCTGAAAAGAGATGGGAATACCAGACCACCTGACCTGCCTCTGTATGCAGGTCAGGAAGCAACAGTTAGAGCTGGACATGGAACAACAGACTGGTTCTAAATAGGAAAAGGAGTACATCAAGGCTGTATATTGTCACCCTGCTTATTTAACTTCTATGCAGAGTACATCGTGAGAAACACTGGGCTTGATGAAGCACAAGCTGGAATCAAGATTGCCGGGAGAAATATCAATAACCTCAGATATGCAGATGACACCACTCTTATGGCAGAAAGCAAAGAAGAACTAAAGAGCCTCTTGATGGAAGTTAAAGAGAAAAGTGAATAATTGGCTTAAAAGTCAATATTTAGAAAAATAAGATCTTGGCATCTGGTCTCATTAGTTAGTTAGTTCAGTCGCTCAGTCATGTCTGACCCTTTTCAACCCCATGAATTGCAGCACGCCAGGTTTCCTGTCCATCACCAACTCAGGAGTTCACTCAGACTCACGTCCATCGACTCAGTGATGCCATCCAGCCATCTCGTCCTCTGTCATCCCCTTCTCCTCCTGCCCCCAATCCCTGCCAGCACCAGAGTCTTTTCCAATGAGTCAACTCTTCACATGAGGTGGCCAAAGTACTGGAGTTTCAGCTTTAGCATCATTCCTTCCAAAGAACTCCCAGGGCTGATCTCCTTCAGAATGGACTTGTTGGATCTCCTCGCAGTCCAAGGGTCTTCTCCAACACCACAGTTCAAAAGCATCAATTCTTTGGCACTCAGCTTTCTTCACAGTCCAACTCTCACATCCATACATGACCATAGGAAAAACCATAGTCTTGACTAGACGGACCTTTGTTGGCAAAGTAATGTCTCTGCTTTTCAATATGCTATCTAGGTTGGTCATAACTTTTCTTCCAAGGAGTAAGTGTCTTTTAATTCCATGGCTGCAGTCATCATCTGCAGTGATTTTGGAGCTCCAAAAAATAAAGTCTGACACTGTTTCCACTCTTTCCCCATCTATTTGCCATGAAGTGATGGGACCAGATGCCATGATCTTCATTTTCTGAATGTTGAGCTTTAAGCCAACTTTTTCACTCTCCTCTTTCACTTTCATCAAGAGGCTTTTTAGTTCCTCTTCATTTTCTGCCATAAGGGTCGTGTCATCTGCATGTCTGAGGTTATTGATATTTCTCCCGGCAATCTTGATTCCAGCTTGTGCTTCTTCCAGCCCAGCATTTCTCATGATGTACTCTGCATATAAGTTAAATAAGCAGGGTGACAATATACAGCCTTGACGTACTCCTTTTCCTATTTTAAACCAGTCTGTTGTTCCGTGTCCAGTTCTAACTGTTGCTTCCTGACCTGCATATAGGTTTCTCAAGTGGCAGGTCAGGTGGTCTGGTATCCCCATCTCTTTCAGAATTTTCCACAGTTTATTGTGATCTACACAAAGGCTTTGGCATAGTCAATAAAGCAGAAATAGATGTTTTTCTGGAACTCTCTTGCTTTTTCCATGATCCAGCGGATGTTGGCAATTTGATCTCTGGTTCCTCTGCCTTTTCTAAAACAAGCTTGAACATCTGGAAGTTCACGGTTCATGTACTGTTGAAGCCTGGCTTGGAGAATTTTGAGCATTACTTTACTAGCCTGTGAGATGAGTGCAATTGTGAGGTAGTTTGAGCATTCTTTGGCATAGCCTTTCTTTGGGATTGGAATGAAAACTGACCTTTTCCAGTCTTCATTACCTCATGGCAAATAGATGGGGATACCGTGGAACCAGGGACAGATTTTATTTTTCTGGGCTCCAAAATCACTGCAGATGGTGATTGCAGCCATGAAATTAATAGATACTTGCTCCTTGGAAGAAACACTATGAGCAACCTAGACAACATATTAGAAAGCAGAGAGATTACTTCACCCGCAAAGAGCCATCTGGTCAAAGCTACGTTTTTTCTAGTAGCCATGTATGGTTGTGAGAGTTGGACTATAATTAAAGCTAAGTGCCAAAGAATTGATGCTTTTGAACTGTGGTGTTAGAGAAGAGTCTTGAGAGTGCCTTGGACTGCAAGGACATCCAACTAGTCCATCCCAAAGAAAATGATTCTTGAATATTCATTGGAAGGACTGATGCAAAAGCTGAAATTCCAATACTTTGGCCACCTGATGCCACCTTTTCATTTGAAAGACCCTGATGCTGTGAAGATTGAAGGCAGGAGAAGGGTATGAAAGAGGACAAGATGGTTAGATGGCATCACCCACTCAATGGACATGAGTTTGAGCAAACTCTGGGAGTCAGTGATGGACAAGGAGGCCTGGTGTGCTGCAGTCCATGAGGTTACAAAGAGTCAGACACGACCGAGTGACTGAACTGAACTGAACTGTACTGATGTAGCGAAGAAAAAAATATGTCATTTAAAGTCTTGAACACTCTGTTCTTTATAAATGCTAAGAACATTTAGATATTTAAAGTTTTTCTAGCAGTATTAACTAATCTTGAAATAAGTTGTAAAAGTGTACCATACTGGATTTCTGGTTTCAGCTCCAGCTTGTAAAGACTTCGAAAGTTGTCACTTTTGTCTTTACTATAGGAATAAAGCTAAACAAACTAAAAAATCTGGTACATTATTTTATACCCCAGAAATCCAGAGAAAGAGGCAAATCCAGAGTTGGGGTTCAAATCTCTCTACTTTGATCCGAAGCTTCAGGAGTCAGATGAGGCAATCATTAAATAATAATTTTGAGAAATTGATGGTCGCTGAGGCAGCACTAGCATGAGAATTGAAAGAGCTTTCCCAGTGGCGCTAGTGGTAAAGAACCCACCTGCCAGTGCAGGAGACACCAGAGACATGGGTTCGATCCCTGGTTCAGGAAAATCCCCTGGAGGAAGGAAGGGCAACCCACTCCAGTATTCTCGCCTGGGAAATCACATGGGCACAGGAACCTGGTAGGCTAGAGTCCATGGGGTAACAAAGTATCAGACATGACTGAGCAACTAAATATATATTCATGACTGATCAGATCATTGGCCTATATGAACTCCAGCCCCTTTCATCTCCCCCAAAATCAGAGGTTGGACTGAAAGTTCTAACCTTCTGTTCATAGAAGGCGCAACCAACACCTGGCTTTAGGGGATCTCCCAAAATCACCTTATTACTTTAAACTCAGTTGTAGTTGAAAGGGGCTGGTTAAAAATAATGACACTCATTTCACCTTTATGGCTCTGAATCACCTCAAGAACTGAGGACAAAAGACCCAATGTTGTAATAAAAGATGCTCCCACTGCTCTTATCACTCAGAAAGTTCTGAGAATTTGGGAGCTATAAGCTTAGAAACACAAACGTAGAACAAATTCATATGTTAAATATATTTTGGCCATCTGAGTGACCAAGCATATATTCCATATAAATCACAGTATCACAAGGGTGTTTGTAACACCTTACTTAGAGCAAAGAACAGAGAACTTTTAGAGGACTCCTTGCCAGAAACCATGAAAGCAAGAGACTGAAGTAAAATATTAAAATTACTGAAAGGAAAGAACAAAATACAATCATCGAATTCAATACCCAAATAAGTTGATTTTCAGAAATTGAAGAAGAAATAATGAGTTTTTCAGGCAAACAAAAGCTGAGGGAATTTATTGCCAGCAGACTTCCCTGATAAAAAATGTTAAAAACAAAGTTCTTCAGGTAGAAGAAAAATGATACAGTTTAGAAACTCAGATTTACAAAAAGAAAGGAAGAGCATCAAAGCAGGAATTAATGAGGGTAAAGCTTATCTTATTTTTCTTATTCTTAATTGATCTAGGTGATAATGGTTTGTTTAAAATAATAATAGCATTGAATTTGGGAACAGAGCACAGGGATAAGTGATACAAACAACAGCAATAGGATAAGGGGATGGAGGAGAAGAACGGGGAATAATCAATTATAAGGATTCTGCATACTTACAAGGCCGTGTCCTGCTATTTAAAATAGATTAATCAGAAATTAATAAGGAGGTGTGACAGTGGACCAGGAATAACCTGGCCCACCTTCTCCTCCAACCCCGTTTCATGGAAATTACAACTCCTTCCAGCAGCAGCAGCACAGAGCCAGTGGGCTTCCCAGGTGGTGCTAGTGGTAAAGTATCTGCCTCCAACGCAGGAGCTATGGGTTCAGTCCCTGGGTCAGGGAGATCCCCTGGAGAATGAAATGGCAACCCACCCCAGTATTCTTGCCTAGAGAATCCCATGGACAGAGGAGCCTGGCAGGGTGCAGTCCATGGGATCGCACAGAGTCAGACACAACTGAAGTGACTTAGCACATGCACACAGAGCTAGTATCTATGAAAGTAAGCGGAAGACCAAGAGAACAAGTTTTCCAAAACCAAAGATGTGAGAAGTAACCTGTGTGCAGGGAGGAATGGAGACTCAGACGCAGAGAACAGACTTATCGACGTGGTGGTGGAGGGGTCGGGGGGAAGGAGAGGGTGACGCAAATGGAGAGAGTAACATGGAAACATACGCTCCTACATATAAAGTAGATAGCTAATCGGAATTTGCTGTATGACTCAGGGAGCTCAAACAGGGGCTCTGTGGCAAATAGAGGGGTGGGATGGGGTGGGAGGTGGGAGGGAGATTCAAGAGGGAGGGGACATATGTGTACCTATGGCTGATATATGTTGATGTATGGCAGAAACCAACGCAATGTTGTAGAGCAATTATCCTTCACTTAAAAATAAATTAAAACAAAGAAGGAGCTACAACAAAATGGGCAGGAGGAGCAGAGAACCATACAGTTAGGACTCCCACCCCACGGTCAGGGACCCACAGATGGGAGGCTATAACTGTTGTAGCTGTTCTCCCAAAGGTGGGTGGTGAGGGTGTCCAAGCCTACCTCAGGAAACAAGAAAAATCTCTAATAAACAGTCTAATATTACATCTAAAGAAACTAGAGAATGAAAAACAAGAATGCTCATATTTAGTAGAAGGAAATAAATAAAGATCAGAGTGGATATAAAGGAAATAGAGACTGAAAAGTTCAATGAAACTAAGCTGGTTCTTTAAAAAGATAAAATCAATAAACCTTTAGCCAGATTCATCCAGAAAAAAAGAGAGAGGATCCAAATAAATTAAATCAGGAAGAAGGACGGAGAAGTTACAGTCAATACCACAGAAATACAAGGCATCATATAAAATTACTCTACCAATTATACAATGGTAAAATGGAGAACCAGAAGAAAGAGATAGAGACCATTATCAATAGTATTATACTAACTTT
This sequence comes from Ovis canadensis, assembly GCF_042477335.2. Lineage (NCBI taxonomy): Eukaryota > Metazoa > Chordata > Mammalia > Artiodactyla > Bovidae > Ovis > Ovis canadensis. The sequence continues at coordinate 109,138,336 of NC_091246.1, forward strand.
TTATGGTTACAGATGGTTACTAGATTTATCATGGAGATCATTTCATAACATCTAAAGATAAAATCACTAGGTAGTACACCTGAAACTAACATAATATAGGGATTAAGCTGCATTGCAATAAAAATTTAAGAACACAAACTGTGAGACAACAAAGAAATGTAAAACAGAATTAATATTAAGGTAAAAGATAAGTGGAATCACATAAAATAACCAATTAGAACTACAGAATGGAGAAAGAAGAAAAAAAGATACTGCAAAAGCTAAAAATGGTAAATATATCAATAATCAGTTCAAATAAATATAAATGGTCTGGAGAGAGATTATGAGATTGGAAAATCTGTAACTTCTTGTCAATTCTGCTGTAAACCTACCCTAAAATAAATAAAGCCTCTGAATGAATGAAAATAATGAGTGAATGAGTGAATAAGCAAGTCAACCAATCAATTAAACAAACAAAAATCAACAACAAATATCCACAGCGATGGAGATCCACAAAAGGGACACAAAAATCAACTGAAAGAACTAACAAATAGCCAAAATTGGAACAATTTGGACAAAAAATAAACAAGACAAAATTAGATTATAACACAATATGTTAAGTAAATATTCATGAGACCTACTGATTTATGTGAATGATTAAGCACATAAAGTAGGAAGAGACAAATATTCCATGCAGAAAAATTCCAATTAATTTGTGTAGATAGTTCACCCTCAAGTGGGTGGAGCATAATTCTCCTTTCTTAAGTGTTGGCCTAGTGACTTTATTTTGAAGTGTACAGCATTAGGGGAGTTGGGACCAGAGATTAAAGAAAAAAAAAAAGCAACTGATAAACATGATATCAGACAGAAGATCAAGGTCAACATCAATACTGCTAAGTCATCAGACTGTTAAGTCATTGAAGGATTATGTGCCATTAATATGATGTCATAAAAATAGCGCTTTACCTCAGTGGTCTTCCTCCCAAAAACCCATAACCCTGATCCCATCATGAGAAAAATGGCAAAGTCCAAATGAAGGGCTTTATACCTAAGCAGTACTCAAAACTGTCAAGGTCATCAATAACAGGGATAGTGCATGAAGCTCATAGCCCAGAAAAGCCTAATGAAATGTGATGCACAAATGTGATGTGGTCCTTGAGAGTACAGGCTGGGATCAAAAAAAAGAGAAAAATCAGGCAAAAGTTACAGAAGTATTAACAGTGTGGGCTTCCGTTAATAATGATATATCAACATGCTTCAATAATGGTGATACGTGAATCCTGATGATGTAAGATGTTAATGACAGCTGAAACCCTGCTTTGGGTTTATGAGAATTCTCTGGACTCTCTTTGCACTATTTCTGCAAATTAAACTTGTGATTAAAAACAGTGTTCCCTTAAAAATGACCATTAGTCTCTTCAGCAATAATTTTGATATTTTAACAATGTTTTACTTTTATATTATTAAACAGATCCATATGCTGAAGTGCATGCATGTCTTTTCAATTCACAGATGGCTGTAAATATTTCTTGCTCTTTACTGTGATGTATATCGGCATATTTAATAACAGATAAAAAATGGGGAAAGACAGCATTGCCTTTCTCTGTGTTGTACTAGTTCACATTTAGATGATGATAAACTATTCATTTTAATTATTTGTAATTACTTACTTGTCCTGATGTCATTTAAAATTCTAATGCATCCAAGTGCCATTTTGCCAGCTTGTCTGGGATTTAGAAATCCATTCAGAAAAATGAATTTGTTGAAGGGCAAATATAAATTTCAATGAAATGAAAATTAAAGCAGCGAGCTCTAGCCTCTATTTATTAAGCCTATGAATGAATAAATGAAGCAGTCTTACCAATATAATTCCATATTTTGATCCTTTGTTATTACTTCTGCTTGGGAAAAAAAGAGAGACCAGATTATGTTTATTTCATTGAGTTATAATTCTAGCCATCTGTTAAAAGACTGGAGGTTGATGTCAGTTTGTCTTTTTATCCTTGTGTGTATGTGCTTGTTATGAATCAATGAAGTGTAGCATTAAAATGAAGGAAATTTGTTATTGCTTTTAAAATGTTTGATCTTCCAGAACTACTCCATTTTGGGGGACCAATGAGCCTGGACCCGTCTTCCTTAGAAAGATAGTCAAAGGGCTTCCCTGGTGGCTGAGTGGTAAATAATCCACCTGCCAATGCAGGAGACAAGAGTTCAGTCCCTGGTCTGGAAAATACCACAGGCTTCAGAGCAACTAAGCCCACGGAGCCTGTACCACAGCTCCAGAGCCTGGGAGCTGCACCTACTGAGACTACATGCCCTGAAGTCTGTGCTGTACCACAAGAAAGCCACCGCAATGAGAGACCCACACGTGGCAACTAGAGAGGAGCCCCAGCTCACCGCAACTAGAGAAAAATCCGCAAAGCAACAAAGACCCAGAACGGTCAAAAATAATAAGTAAATAAAGGTGGAATGCATAACGTTTCAAATAGAGTCTCCAAAATTATAGCACACTAATTCTTTAAAAGGAATGATGCTAAAGCTGAAACTCCAGTACTTTGGCCACCTCATGTGAAGAGTTGACTCATTGGAAAAGACTCTGATGCTGGGAGGGATTGGGGCAGGAGGAGAAGGGGACCACAGAGGATGAGATGGCTGGATGGCATCACTGACTCCATGGACGTGAGTCTGAGTGAACTCTGGGAGTTGGTGATGGACAGGGAGGCCTGGCGTGCTGTGATTCATGGGGTCGCAAAGAGCTGGACATGACTGAGCAACTGAACTGAACTGAATGCTTTGATATTCTGCATACCACCCTTATGGCAGAAAGTGAAGAGGAACTAAAGAGCCTCCTGTTGAAAGTTAAAGAGGAGAGTGAAAAAGCTGGGTTAAAACTCAACATTCAAAAAATGAAGATTGTGGCATCCAGTCCCATCACTTCATGGCAAATTGATGGGGAAGCAATAGAAACAGTGTCAGAATTTATTTTCGTGGGCTCCAGAATCACTGCAGATGGTGACTGCAGCCATGAAATTCAAAGACGCTTGCTCCTTGGAAGAAAAGCTATGACCAATCAAGACAGCATATTAAAAGGCAGAGACATTACTTTGCCGACAAAGGTCCATCTAGTCAAAGCTCTGGTTTTTCCAGTAGTCATGTATGGATGTGAGAGTTGGGCTATAAAGAAATCTGAGTGCTGAAGAACTGATACTTTTGAACTGTGGTGTTGGAGAAGACTCCTGAGAGTCCCTTGGACTGCAAGTAAATCAAACCTGTCAATCCTAAAGGAAATCATTCCTGAATATTCATTGGAAGGACTGATGCTGAAGCTGAAACTCCAATACTCTGCCAACCTGATATGAAGAGCTGACTCACTGGAAAAGACCCTGATGCTGGGAAAGATTGAGGGAAGGAGAAGGGGATGACAGAGGATGGGATGGTTGGATGGCGTCACCAACTTGATGGGCATGAGTTTGAGCAAGCTCTGGGAGGTGGTGATGGACAGGGTGTGCCGCAGTCCATGGAGTTGCAAAGAGTCAGACATGACTGAGTGACTGAAACAAACTGAACTGAACTGATGCTTTGGGGTTAATTAAGTAAGCCAGTCTCCCAGTGGGCTTATTTATGTACCTTTATGCACTGAGCTTGCAATGGAGAATTTCCAGAATGCCAAAACATCTTAGAGTTAACATTTTTGAGAAATTACTTGGATCAGAATCTATCCATGTAGTTTTGAAACATGTAAGACTATGAGGCTGTTTGTGAGTTCTGAAACATATAATTGTGTAAGCAAATGAAATCAATTTAAAAACTTGAGCAAATATTTTCCTTTGTAACTTGATATCCTTGTAACATAATTTTCCTAGCATAGATGGTAGAAACAAGATAAAAAATAAAGAGAGCGTGAGAATTTGTGTAGTCTAATCTTTCTCATGCATTTTGAGCAATTATTTATTCATGAAAAGTCATCACTTTTTGCGTCTTACAGGGGATCTTCCCACCCAGCGACTGAACCCAGGTCTCCTGCATTGCAGGCAGATTCTTTACCGTCTGAGCAACCAGGGAAGCCCTCTGTAAGTTTTACCTGAAGCTAAAAGGAATTGAGCCTTTCCTCTACAAAACAAATCTCCAATTATTTGAAGACTGTGGGTCCTCAGTTTTCTCATTGAAAACATGGTCACCAGAGATTATATCATCTCCTCAGCCTTCTCTTGTTAACAACCATCCTCATTTGTGATGTCCAGGTAGCTTTTTACCAAAACAGGAAAAGGCAATTTATCTTTTTCTAGAATCAGTATTTCTAGCAAAGCAGTCACCAAACAGTCATGAATCCTGTTTTGCTTTTAAATATGTAATTCTGTTTCGTGGTATTACAGACAAAATAATTCACAAAGCCTCCGAGCCTTGTGGAGTATGAACAGTGTAGCATCAAAATTCTCATTAATGTTCCTTAGAAAAATTCCAAATGTTGCAAATGTGGGAAGACCCTTCAGCAGGTTTCTACTGCTGAAATTCAGTTATGTCTTGTTTAATCATGCTTGTGTAATGTTTCCAGGTTCATAGTAAAACGATCACATTTTATTTAGCAATGCTTTAGGAATTCAGTGTTGTTAGTAATATATTAGTTGTATATGGATGCTTTGCATTCCAAGAATTCATGTTCTGTTATATAATTTCACATTTGGAGTAATAATTGAATCATTAAATTAATTTAAAATAGAAAGCATACAAAGAAATACTTTTTAACAAGCTTACTGGGGGAAAAAAAAGACAGTATCATTTTCAGGTTAGAGTTCCTGATGACAATCCACCTTCCAGTACATATAGGTCAGGGGCCCTGCATGGGGAGTCTCTTGAGTGATCTCCCAATGATATCACGAAGAGCCCACAAAGAGCTAAAGTGTCATATTCACCTAGTTACCCCTCCAATGAATACCTGGTTCCTCATCCTGTCTTCTTTTACTCACTTAAGCAGAGATTAGTGCCTTTAATAGTCAGAGAAAACTCTTAATAAGCACAGAGTGTATGCATGGAAAATTCTAGGAATAGTATAGAATGAACAAATATTCTAAAAGAATATTCCTTAGACTCTTAGAATATTCCACTAGTTTGAACAGAAAACACTAGCTTAGGAAGCCTCAAAAGAAATCAAGCATTTCATGCCCTTACTGTGTGCCCGTCTCTACTGTAAGGCTATGTCTTGATTAATTTATTTAGTCTTTAGGAATTCTGTTGGAAAATAATTACTGCCCTTTCTTATTACTTGGGGAAACCAAGGCACAGAGGACTCCAGTAAGTGTCCAAGGTTATACAGCTGGTAACAGGCAGAGTCAGAGTTTTATGACTTTATATGCCATTAGTCTGGATCCGTTGTTTTTAGTCACTCAGTCATGTCCTACTCTTTGCAACCCCATGGACTGTAGCCCACCAGGCTCCTCTGTCCATGGGATTCTTCAGGCAAGAATACTGGAGTGGGCTTCCATTTCCTCCTCCAGGGGATCTTTCTGATCCAGGGATTGAACCCAGGTCTCCTATATTGAAGGCATACTCTTTACCATTGAGCCACCAGGGAAGACCAGTCTGGGTCCAGAACCTGGTTTTAAGGACTAAACAAATTGGTTTTTTGGAAAGAGGCATTATCTCTGGCCAGTGGTTTATTTAGGAAAAGGAAGAAAACACTTAACCTCTTCAAAAAAGTTTGCCTGAATTGTGATTCAAGCTTAACATCTCCAAACAGACTTCTGGATATTTCCTCTGCTTGCTAGAGTCAGTTTCCTCTTGCTCTTTTAGTAAAGGACAGGCCATTTGTACAGACGCCTCACTGTCTCTCTGGGTAAGGACAAAGTCATCTGTCCCTGATTCCCTGTGTTCTCATTTGTCCATTTCACATGAAGACTCAAAGCAGGCATTGACAAATCTAATTCGAATCAAGCACTTTCTACTGAAAGCCATCAAGGGAATCGATTCCTTAGGCTTATAATGAAGCCCAGAGTCCGCACAGCACTTAGGAGACCCTGTCAGGACTGGCTTTGCCCATTGCCGGGCCCTAAGTTCCTGAGACTCTGCCCCTGAGCACCCCACGTTGTGTCTGCTCTGTTCCACATCCTGTTCCACAGGCATGCACAGCTTCTCCCCATCTCTGGAACACTTGCATCTGCAATTCCCTCTGCCTGGAATGTTCCTTTCCCAACTGTTCATATGACTGCCTCTTTCTTCTCATCAGGTCTCAACTAAAATGCCATAGATTCAAAAATGCCTCCATACCCCAAATCTTGGGGCTTTCCTGATAACTCAGCTGGTAAAGAATCCACCTGCAATGCAGTAGCCCCCAGTTTGATTCCTGAATTGGGAAGATCCTCTGGAAGAGGGCATGGCAACCCACTCCAGTATTCCTGTCTGGAGAATCCCCATGGACAGAGGAGCCTTCAGGCTACAGTCCATGGGGTCACAAAGAGTCAGACACAACTGAGCAACTAAGCAGCGGCATAGCTGCCCAAACTTATCAAAGTATCTGCTGCCTGTCACTGCATCACATCAGTCTGTTTTCGTTCCTGTCAACAGTCACAGACTGAAGTAGCATATCTTACTGGTGTTAACAGTGCCAGCGCAAGCTGCTAAAACAGTTTAGAAAACCCACAAATGCATCCACGCTCCAAGGCTTGCTGAGCACATTCATTTTCAGTCAACAGGGCTTACTACCAAGCACATCAGACATCTGGGAGCACCGATTCTGCATTTTCCTCTTTGTCCCCCTTCATTGCATCCTGTCACCTCCTGCTATATCCTTGCACCCCCACAATTTGGACAGTTGTTTTTTTGTTTTTTTTTGTTTTTTCCTCCAGGTCATCATAGTTGACAAGCAGAACAAGCAGAACATCTGTCCTTATCAGGGGTAGGAGTATGTAAACGAGGTTGAACAGGCAGAATCAGGAGCTATTTTTGTTGAGACCCGGCCAGAACAGAAAAGGATGCTTAAGTGTTCTCTCATTAGGAGTTTTAGTTCATTTTTTTCGCTTTATGTAATAAATCTCTGTATGCCTTCCCTCCTCCTGCAAACATACTTATGTAGGTGGGAAACAAAAAAATGCATTTTTCACCTGTCATCATTTTAATCCACAGATGGTGGAGTTGGTGGAGGTGCAAGACAGAAAGGCCTCAAGCTGCTGAGTACGCCTGAGGCTGCAACATGCAGACAGCTCTGGAACCAAGACTGCTGAGGAGGGAATAAAGGCCACAGAGGTAGGCTCACCCCTCTGACCACCTGCCTCAGCCCTCTGGAGGGCCCTTATGGACTTGGGAGCAGAGATGGGAGCAGAACGAGGTGAGAAACAAAGGAGGAGAGTCTCCCTTGGTTAGAAGGGTCCTGGGACCTAGCTTCAAAGTCCCCAGTCTGACAATGAATGAATGGGTCAGCAGGACACTCATCTAAGAGTGGGGTCAGCCCTGACCAACTTTCAAGTCATCTGGGACATTAAAAGGCCATGAGTATCCTCTGACTCACTTCACTCGGTATGATGGGCTCTAAGTTCATCTCTGTCTCGGCAGAAGGCACCACTTCATTCCTGGTTATGGCTGAGTAATAGTCCCCTGCATATATGCACCACATCTTCTTTACCATTCATCTGATGATAGATATTTAGGTTGTTTCCATGTTCTAGCTATTGTAAATACTGCTGCAGTGAACCTCAGGGTGCACGTATCGTTTGGAATTATGGTTTTCTCCAGGTACATGCTCAAGAGTGCGATTGCTGGGTCATAAGGGAGAATGAAGTTAAGTCAGAAAGAGAAAAACAAATATTATATAACGTTGCTTATATGGGGAATATAGACAAATGGTATAGATGATATATTTGCAAAAGAGAAACAAACGTAGATGAAGTGAGAAAATGTGTGGAAACGAAGAGGGGAAGGGAGGAGGTGGGATGAATTGGAAGACTGGGATGACATATCTGTGTATCCATATAAAATACATAACTAACCAGAACCTACTGTATAACACAGGGAGCTCTATTCAGTGCTCTGCGGTGACCTAAACGGGAAGGAAGTCTAAAAAAGAGGGGGCCTATATATATGCATAACTGATTTATTTGCTATATAGCAGAAATGAACACAATATTATAAAACAGCTTTACTGCCATAAATATTAATTAAAAACAATCTATCTTGGGAAAGAGCAAACACTTTAAAATGCCATAATTAAGCTGAGTTCCCTGTGCTATGCAGCAGGTCCTTGTCGGTTACTTATTTTAAATAAAGCAATGTGTACATGCCCATATCCTATAATAACCAGAATAGGGAAATAACTTGAAAAATAATAGATACATCTGTATGTATAATTGAATCACTGCCCTGTCCTCCTGAAAACCAACACAGCATTATTAATAATCAACCACACTCCAATATAAAATAAAAAGCTTTTAAAAAGGCTACAGTTATCCCCCACATGTGGGCTCTGGCACAAGTCTTAGTTTATACAAAATTCATCTTTATTTCCATATCCCTATATATCACATGACTAGCTAAGACCTTCATCTGGAAGCTACTTAATACTATGTCTGCTATTACATCACCTTTCATGATCATTTTTGCACGTCCTTGATTTTTCACTGGCCTTTTTTTGTGCATTTATGTATTCTGCATATTGAACACCTAGACTGTGTTATGCTTAAATGTGTTACTAAAGATGTAAGAATGAACATAATCTGTGAGCCTGAGGAGCTCAAGACCGTTGCTGGAGAAGGCTGCTAAGCCAGCAGTGCAGCTCATCTAGGGTCCTTCATTTGCCTGATGTGTGAATTTAAAATATATCTTAATTTCTAGAAAAACGAAAATCAGCACTTCCTTCCAAAGTGAATATAGGTCATAAACCTCAGAATTAGTAGGATTTGTGACTTCTTCAAGAGAAATTTCAAAATTTTTTAATCTCACATTATACTGAAAACTTTATTTAGAGTCCCTTGGAGAGCAAGGAGATCAAATCAGTCAATCCGAAAGGAAATCAACCCTGAGTACACGTTGGCAGGACTGATGCTGAAGCTCTAAAACTCTGGCCACCTGATGCAAAGAGCTGACTGATAAGAAAAGACCCTGATGCTGGCAAAGATTAAAGGAAGGAGAAGGGGGCAGCAGAGCACGAGATGGTTGGATGGCATCACCAACGTGACGGACAGGAGTTTGAGCAAACTCTGAGAGATGGTGATGGACTGGGAAGCCTGGGCTGCTGCAGACCACGGGGTCACAAAGAGTCAGACCTGACTGAGCAACTGAACAACAACAGCCGCAGCGACAACACGGGACACAGGTATGCTGAAGCACTGTGTGATCACCCCTTCTCTCAAGTGGAGCAGTTGCTAAACTTGGTGTTTAGTGGGTTAATAAAGGGGCCCTGTGATTTGTACATCACATGCTTAACCTTTACATATATTTTTATAACTCTATTTCAATATCTTTGCTTTTTTGTAATTTTATTTATTTTATGCTATGCATTTTTAGCTACTCTAAAGGACCCACCAGTTTTAGCAGACCGTTATGCCTCAGTCTAAGAACTCCTGGTCTAAAGTGACAATTTAACTGATCACTCTAATGAGGACACAGTTCAAAATGAGAGGATGATGATGACTATGACCTTAATAACAAATAACAATTCATATATATATTGATGGTGGTTTAGTCACTAAGTTGTGTCTGAATCTTTGTGACCTGCCAGGCTTCTCTATCCATGGAATTCTCCAGGCAAGTAGACTAGAATGGGTTGCCATTCCCTTTTCTAAGGCATCTTCCTGACCCAGGGATTGAATGTTGGTCTCCTGCACTGCAGGCAGGTTCTTTACCAGAGCCACCAGAGTTGGAATAGTGAGACTATTAAGACACTTAGAATTTACATACCTTAATTTCAAAATAAGTGATAACGGTAACAATAAAAGACATTGTTACAAATCAAAAAACAAGAACTGCCAGAAACAGTCACACATTGAAGGAAAAAGACCACATTGTAGTCTCAGCAAGTAGCCCTTCCTCTGTCCCTCCCTGGGTACCAGGCAGCATGAATAAAAGTGGTCACACTGGCTGTTTAATTACAGACCATAAGATCATATCTTTATCAGACACTACACATGACAGCAAAAGCCATCCTTCAGCTATAATGGTGCAATTTAAAAAAATTATCACATATTGTCATTGTTGTTCAGTTGCTAAGCTGTGTCCAGCACTTTGCAACCCTATGGAGTGCAGCACGCCAGGCTTCCCTGCCCTTTCCTATGTCCAGGATCTTGCTGAAACTCATGTCCATTGAGTCATCCAACCGTCTCATCCCCTATTGCTCCCTTTCCTCCTGCCCTCAATTTTTCCCAGCATCAGGGTTTTTCCAATGAGTTGGTTCTTTGCATCAGGTGGCCACATTACACATCTTCTGTATTTTTCTACTTGCCTTCATAGGTTTATCAGTTCAGTTCAGTTCAGTTCAGTCACTCAGTCATGTCCGACTCTTTGCGACCCCATGAATTGCAGCACGCCAGGCCTCCCTGTCCATCACCATCTCCCAGAGTTCACCCAGACTCACGTCCATCGAGTCCGTGATGCCATCCAGCCATCTCATCCTCTGTCGTCCCCTTCGCCTCCTGTCCACAATCCTTCTCAGTATCAGAGTCTTTTCCAATGAGTCAACTCTTCGCATGAGGTGGCCAAAGTACTGGAATTTCAGCTTTAGCATCATTCCTTCCAAAGAAATCTCAGGGCTGATCTCCTTCAGAATGGAGTGGTTGGATCTCCTTGCAGTCCAAGGGACTCTCAAGAGTCTTCTCCAACACCACAGTTCAAATGCGTCAATTCTTCGGCGCTCAGCCTTCTTCACAGTCCAACTCTCACATCCATACATGACCACTGGAAAAACCATAGCCTTGACTAGACGGACCTTGGTCGACAAAGTAATGTCTCTGCTTTTGAATATGCTATCTAGGTTGCTCATAACTTTTCTTCCAAGGAGTGTCTTTTAATTTCATGGCTGCAGTCACCATCTGCAGTGATTTTGGAGCCCCCCAAAATAAAGTCTGACACTTTCCACTGTTTCCCCATCTATTTCCCATGAGGTGATGGGACTGGATACCATGATCTTCGTTTTCTGAATGTTGAGCTTTAAGCCAACTTTTTCACTCTCCTCTTTCACTTTCATCAAGAGGCTTTTTAGTTCCTCTTCACTTTCTGCCATAAGGGTGGTGTCATCTGCATATCTGAGGTTATTGATATTTCTCCCAGCAATCTTGATTCTAGCTTGTGGTTCCTCCAGTCCAGCGCTTCTCATGATGTACTCTGCATATAAGTTAAATAAGCAGGGTGACAATATACAGCCTTGACCTACTCCTTTTCCTATTTGGAACCAGTCTGTTATTCCATGTCCAGTTCTAACTGCTGCTTCCTGACCTGCATACAGATTCCTCAGGAGGCAGATCAGATGATCTGATATTCAGGTGTTTCTTGACTTCCTATTTTTGCATTCCAGTCCCCAATAATGAAAAGGACATCTTTTTTGGGTGTTAGTTCTACAAGGTCTTGTAGGTCTTCATAGAACCATTCAACTTCAGCTTCTTCAGCGTTACTAGTTGGGGCATAGACTTGGATTACGGTGATATTGAATGGTTTGCCTTGGAAAAGAGCAGAGTATCTCCTAATTTATAAAGAAAATGGCCCCAGCACAACTCACCATTTCACAACTCACTTAAAAATTATATAAAGTTTTAAACAATTCTTAATAAATAATGAATACCACAGAATTTTCACATTAGTTTCTAAAAAACCCATCTGAAGTCGCTAAGCAACTAAAGACATTTCACAATAAAGTGAAAAGACAACACACTTCAAATCACATGGGTCTGGGGGTTGAATGCCAATGATACCACATACCAGCTGTAAGGTCTTGGGAAAATGACATTATATATTTGACCTTATCCCTCCTTATCTACTTCAGTTTAAAAATGGAGAAACGGTGGGGAGGGATTAAAAGGAATAATGTAAAATAATTCCTTAGAATTCTGTCCAAGTTCTATGAGACTCATATAATACAGTAAGCATCTATAATAACTGTTTTTAATTTCCCTAATACTTTTAAAAACACCATTGTCTCTTAGTTTTTCCACGCTCAAATTCTTAGAAGTGCCTTTCTTTTCTTTATCTCCTCCACTAAATTTATCAAGTCCTTTTTTCTCCTTCTTGGTAAAACTTACAGATTTTCCCCTTTCTTTGCATTTCTCTGAAGACTACTCAAATACAAGTGCTCACATCCCCATATATCATTGCAGACCATTCCCAATTTATCTGCTTCATAACAACACCCTACAGAGCTACATATTCATACTCTGGCTTCATTATGTTACTTTTCAAAAGTATTTCCCTTATTCTTTACCATGAAATTAATGTTATTCAATGTGACCTTCAGATCTCATAGCCAATTTTACTAATTTCTCATTTAGTCAAGCTCATCCATTTTGATAGTGATAAGCTACATTGCCAGACTCTGCACAGGACATTTTTTCTGTTCCTACACCCTGTTATTTGTATTTTAATTGAACTTAAACATACTGTTTTCCTCTCAGCTGCGTTTTGACTTTGCTATCTATCAAAGCTTTAATTAAAACTTCTATCAAGTGGCCTTATTCAAATCACTTTCAAGAAAAACCATCAGTTCTTATAAAAATAAATTTTCACAAAATATGTGTGTGTGTGGTCGATGATGTTATATAATAATATTTGTGACATATGCATCAAGAAAATGGGTTGAACTGGCCAGGCAAGCACCCTTAGATTCTTGGATATGGAGTATTCGCAGTTCAAGGGCATTGCCACTAGGTGGTAATCAGACTACACTGATTTCAAGAGTAAATTCTCTAGATAATTATTTAGGGAGAATGTACCACATGGAGATTTTTTTTTTAAACTTTCTACCCCAAATAATATTTATCTATCATCTATGTTTAAATTATATTAATATGTAAACCATACATATCTAAGTATCTATAACTATAAATGCACGTACAACTGGATATTATAAAGTATATGAAATTATTAGGTTAATATTTCAATACTAATATGTTTACTATATTCTTTTAAAAGTATAAATGTATAATAAATATGTTGAAATACTCCTACTTTTAATCCATTTACATATTTACCTACTCAACTACCCCAAAACAAATATAATTCAAAGGACATTTAAGAACCACTGCACTAATGTCTGTCTTACAAGATTAGAAATGATTTGCCTTTTCTCAGGACGCAACCTCAGATTGACAGGGTCATAATATCTGCAGACACAGGAAAGTCCATACTGTTCCAAAGAGTGACAAATTTTTAGCCATCAATCTTGATGGTTAAAATTTTTAACCATCAGAAACTGTAAGCCAAAGAAAGTTATGACCAACTTAGACAGCATATTAAAAGGCAGAGACATTACTTTGCCAACAAATGTCCATCTAGTCAAGCCTGTGGTTTTTCCAGTGGTCATGTGTAGATGTGAGAGTTGGACTATAAAGAAAGGTGAGTGCCAAATAATTGATGCTTTTGAACTGCGGTGTTGGAGAAAACACTTGAGAGTCCCTTGGATTGCAAGGAGATACAACCAGTCCATCCTAAAGGAGATCAGTCCTGGGTGTTCATTAGAAGGACTGATGGTGAAGTTGAAATTCCAATAGTTGGCCACCTCATGTGAAGAACTGACTCATTGGAAAAGACCCTGATGCTGAGAAAGATTGAGGGCAGGAGGAGAAGGGGACGACAGGATGAGATGGCTGGATGGCATCAGCAACTCGATGGACATGGGTTTGGGTGGACTCCGGGAGTTGATGATGGGCAGGGAGGCCTGGCATGCTATGGTTCATGGGGTTGCAAAGAGTTGGACAAGACAGAGTGACTGAACTGAACTGAAGCAAAACATCAAAGTGTTAATTAAATGAGCAAGATACTGACATCACACCAAAGAAGGTATTTGTCACTGCTGCCTCACACTCAGCCTCAGGGTTCAAACCAAATGGATGTGTTCTCCCACATGACTGGTGACAGGTTTTTGTTTTTGTTTTTGTTTTTTTTTTTAAATTCTAGACAGAGGCGCACAGCACCAAAGAGCAATTTTGGTTCCATCATATCCACTACTCTTCCTCACCCTAGCCCAACCCTGCCTATTTCATAGCGTCACCTCTCTTTCTAGCCTAGGTTGATTGGCATCAAAGAGAACTGGTCACACCCATTTGCCCTTGCAGGAGACTGCTGGCTGACCATCAGTCAGAAAACCAGGCTGAAATACTGGTATCTTACCACTGCCTTTTGATGACTGGCCATATAATTGGAATAATCCACATCATAGTTTCTTTTCACTGTAGTTTTCATTTCATGCATGTTATTTCATTGCTCAATTAGTTTTCAAATTCCACAGCAGGTATTCCAGCTCAGGGATCAACAGAGTTCCTCTCTGTCTTGTTTAATAACAAGCTTATCACTAGAGACCTTTACAAGCTCTGATCGATTATTCTTGAAAAGCATATTTTTATAATTATATTTATTTTTAATTGGTTAATGATTACTTTACAATATTCGTTTGATTTCTGCCATACATCAACAGGAATTAACCATAGGTGTACATATGTCCCCTCCCTCTTGAACTATTCTCAAAAAGTTTTTTAAAAACAGAGCAAGCCATTAGAAGATAACTTTGTCTACCTGATTTAAAAAAATATATATGTATTTTGGAGCTTCCCTGGTGGCTCAGATGGTAAAGAATGTGGGCGGCCTGGGTTTGATCCCCAGGTTGGGAAGATCCCCTGGAGGAGGGCGTGGCAACCCACTCCAGTATTCCTGCTGGGAGAATCCCATGGACAGAGGAGCCTGGTGGGCCACAGTCCATGGGTCACAAAGACTCGGACACGACTGAGCGACTAAGCACACACACACACACACACACACACACACACATCTTAGTTTCTCATAGTCTTTCATCAGTAACAGAATTTTTTTCCCCATGTTATCTGTTTTGGCCTTTGTATATGGTTCATGGGGTTCTCATGGCTAGTATACTGGAGTGGTTTGCTATTTCCTCTTCCAGTCTTTTTCTGGGGGGATTAATATAACTAGACTTAAAGCAGAAAAATTTCCCTTTCTCTTTCATAAAGTATACTATTGACTACCATCAAACAAAGTTGCTTCCTATTGGTAAAGACAAAATAATTATCAACTTCTAAGTACACACCATGTATCCAGCATTGTGTCAAACCCTGTACATGTTTCTTGTTTGTTTTTCTTTTTTTGTTTTTTTTTTTTTCACCACATTGGGCAGTTTGTGGGATCTTAGTTCCCCAACCAGGGATCGAACCTCTGCCCCTTTCAGTGGAAGAGCAAAGTCCTAACCACTGGACCATCAGGGAAGTCCCTGTACATGTTGAATTTAATGCAACTGCACTCTGGAGTCAGTACTAAAATCAACAGGTTACTGACGTTTAAAAAGTTGACCTCACTCCAGAGTGTTTCTGATCTTTACTGTTAATATCATTCTCCTCTAAATAAAAGAAAAATTCAAGAAAAATCACTTAAATTCAGTGGCAGACTGGCAAAACCAAATGATTAGTAAGTTAGAGGCTATCCTGTATTTACTTTTATATTTATGTCTCTATTCAGATATGAGAGTTCTCTGAAATAAAATGAATCTCAATAAAATTATGTTAGCAAATGCATGATTCCTGGTCACTGTGGTGCCATCTGCAGTGTGCACACTTTTGGGTGGCGTGAGTGATGAGGAACATCTGATTATACAGGGGATTACACAGGCAACTATAAAACCTTTTCAGTTACCATGTGTTTCTTCCATTCCATAACTTGTTCTTCATATTGCTGATATGCATTCATGCAAAGTCCCAAACATTAAAAAAAAATCAGTTGTGATTTACAAATATAATACTATAGTTGGCCAGGCTCCTCTGTCCATAGGATTCTCCAGACAAGAATATAGGAGTGGTTTGCTAGAGCTTCCTCCAGGGGAATCTTCCCAGCCCCAGGATTGAACCTGGGTTTCTTGAATTGCAGCCAGATTTTTTTACCATCTGAGCTACCAGGGAAGCCTATAAATGAGTCGAGGTTATCATATTCCATTAAATGCAAGGGAAATCAAAGTACAGTCATAAACAGCAGTTCTAAACTTTAAAGATAACTTAACTGGAGCCTTTTAACAACATGAGCCAAGAATTCAAGTTTGGGGAGATTTTGTTTTGTTCATGGCAACAAATATTAGCAAAACATCAATATAATTGAATATAATTCCAGCAGACATTCAATTAAGCTCCTACTGCTCTAGAATATATTGAATTGACAGTTTCATCTAAATTACTGATATTTTTGAAGGCATTAACTATGTAGGTACATAGTTAGTGATTACATTTCCCTAAATCCTTTACTGCCTGTTGGATTTTCAGAGTTAGTTAACGTCTCCAGATTTTTGATTTCTCATATGTAAAAATTGGAGGATTTAGACTGGCATTTTTGACGGTCTTTTTAGAGTCCTGAAAATCTATCATCATCTGAGTTATTGGAAGAGGAAACAGTCTGGGGCCTGAAGTCAGTTGCCTTAAAAAATGAAGACTCTTTCCAGAGTATGTCAACACACCCTAAAAATACTATTTTATAATATGTTCAATGCACAGTGGTGACTTGGAAGAGAAGGAAGTCAAACAGGGTGGGGATATACGTTTATGTATAACTGATTCACTTTGCTGTACAATAGAAACTAATGCAACATCATAAAGCAACTATTTACCCATAAAATCAGTTTTTAAAATACTGTTTTATTTCAGAATATTTTTGGACTTTCCTATTATTCAAAACAAGCAAACAAATAAACCAAAAAATCTCTTTCCTTCAAAGTAAATATCATCTATTTACCAAGAGGTTTTTTTTAATTTTAATTAAAGTCAGGATCAACCCTGTTTTGTCTTAAACTTATATTTCCTCACTTGTTAATTTTCTCTAAATATAAGGTATTCTACAGATGCTCTACTTGGTGTCCATGTTGTGCTAATCCTAAACACTAAGGCATACTCCAGTTATTGAGGGATCACTACTTCCTGAGGAGTCAGAATTCTCAACTAATTACAGCACAGGCCAAATGATGAGAGAATCACCCAATATGGGAGGACAAACACATGAGGGAAAGCTGTTCTTGCTGAAAATAAACATGAAAAGAGTTCCCAAGGAGATCACATCATATCTCCTAAGTCTGGTGAATAAGAATTGCTAAAATTTACCAAGATTATCTCTGTGCCAAGTAATACACTGAGCATTTTTGTGTACTATATTATATCCATTAATTCCTATAAAATCATATAGATTCAATCCTTATTTACCTACCTGATCATGAAGAAGTGGGAAAGATATTTTTGTTATAAACTGTATTTATAACACAGTTTAATTGATGGTATGATCTGGAACCAAAGAAAGGTATAGTGCTTTCAATAGAAAGAGACACAGATGTGTATAACGGACTTTTAGACTCAGAGGGAGAGGGAGAGGGTGGGATGATTTGGGAGAATGACATTCTAACATGTATACTATCATGTAAATTGAATCGCCAGTCTATGTCTGACGCAGGATGCAGCATGCTTGGGGCTGGTGCATGGGGATGACCCAGAAAGATGTTATGGGGAGGGAGGTGGGAGGGGGGTTCATGTTTGGGAATGCATGTAAGAATTAAAGATTTTAAAATTTAAAAAATAAAAAAAAAAAGAAAAATAATGGGGATTTCTTGAAGGAAGTGGTACATAAGGACCAGAAAGGTGACTAGGTGTCAGTTACTGGAAAAGGAGAGAGAAACAGTAGAAATTCCAAAGTGGGAAAAACTGCCATACATTTTAGGAATCTAGGCAGTGCAGTATGGATGATACATGTATTAAATTAATACAGTATGCCCTGGGAATGAAGCTGGAAGAGCAAGTAAGCCATGGGTTTTTTTTATTTTTTTAAATTTTCAGTTTTATTTATTTATTTATTATTATTTTTTTAATTTTTATTTTTACTTTATTTTACTTTACAATACTGTATTGGTTTTGCCATACATTGACATGAATCCACCACGGGTGTACATGAGTTAGATGATATAGTGTGGGAGGTGGGAGGGGGGTTCACGTTTATTTATTTTATAATATTGTACTGGTTTTGCCATACATTGACATGAATCTGCTATGGGTGTACATGTGTTCCCCATCCTGAACCCCCGTCCCATCTCCCTCCCCATCCCATCCCTCTTTGTCATCCCAGTGCACCAGTCTTGAGCCATGGGTTTTAAAGCATCTTAAAAGGGCTTCTCAGAGAAGGCAATGTCAACCCACTCCAGTACTCTTGCCTGGCAAATCCCATGGATGGAGGAGCCTGGTGGGCTGCAGTCCATGGGGTCACTAGGAGTCAGACACAACAGAGCAACCTCACTTTCACTTTTCACTTTCATGCATTGGAGAAGGAAAGGGCAACCCACTCCAGTGTTCTTGCCTGGAGAATCCCAGGGACAGAGGAGCCTGGTGGGCTGCCGTCTATGGGGTTGCACAGAGTCGGACACGACTGAAGTGACTTAGCAGCAGCAGCAGAAAGGCTTCCCAGGCAGCTCTAGTGGTAAAGAATCTGCCTGTCAATGCAGGAGACATAAGAGATGAAGGTTCGATCCCTAGGTCGAGAAGATCTGGGGAGTAGGAAATGGCAACCCACTCCAGTATTCTTGCCTGGAAAATTCCATGGACAGAAGAGCCTGGCGGTCTAAAGTCCTTGGGGCTGCAAAGAGTCAGACATCAGTCCATAAGAGTGAGTACATAAGAAGAATGACTAGACGTTGCCTTGGTTTGCCCAGAGCGGTCCTAACATAACTGTGATTATCACCTTTTGTCCCAACAGAATTACTTCATGGCATCCTTTTCAACTTGCACAATTTTCCTAACTGGACAATAAATTCTATGTATAGAAGGTTCTACCTTTACACAAGTTCAGTGGGGAATGATATACAGTTTATAAACAGAGAATTGGCACAATCAGACTCAATCTTTAGAAAAGTTACTATCTACAAAACAGAGAATAGTCTAGAGACAATATAAATGGCAGAGATGGCTATCTCACACACCTGCAAAGCTCTATCCTCATCTCTGTGGTGTAGAGAGTTGTCACAAAGCAGCTGTCCAGTTAAGGACCAAGTTCCAAAACTAGCTAGGCAACCTCTTCCTTCTTCCTTCAGTTGCTGGGGCCTTACATCAATGTCCAGCACAACTTTCAAATCTGCTTTAAAGATGCATTTTCTTATTTTGGGTTACTGAATGAGTACATGAAAGAAAGGCCATAAACACATCACTTCCCACTGGACTTTACATGAGCAAACTGGACTTCAGATGAGCAAATAAAATGAACTTTTTTGTTAAGGCCTGAAGATGTAAGAATTTGTGTGCTGCTTTCTTCAGACACCCAGTGTGTTCAACTCTTTGTGACCCTATGGACTGGCTTTTCTGTCCATGGGATTCTCCAGGCAAGAATACTAGAGTGGTTTGCCATTTCCTTCTCCAGGGAGTCTTCCCTACCCAGGGAATGAACCCACATCTCTTATGTCTCCTGCATTTGCAGACAGATTCCTTTCTATTAGCACCACCTGGGAACTTATGTAATAGCAAATGGTGTTAACACCACTATAGGAAGATTCATGCTATATCAATCATTCATAAGGCTATTACAACCTGATATTATCATAACACCGTTAATCAGCTATACCCCAACACAAAATAAAAAGTTCAAGAAAAATAAGACTATTGCAATAATCCAGATAAGAAAGAATGCTGACATTATAACCAAGGATGAAGGAAGTGAAGTATTACAGTCAAGGCAGGTATCAAGCTTGCCCCTGAGGTTTTTCAGTTTGCAAACCTGAATAAATTATCATCAAACTTACTAATTTTAGAGAGTGGAAGAAGATGATGATTTGAGTAAAGGAAAAATACTGAGTTCAGCTTCTACTGCATTTCACAGACTACCTGACTGATAGTAGGTTCAGTCTGTATTTTCATCATTGACACATTGCCCAAAGTCAGTGATTTTTCTTCCCCCAGTTTTTAAAGTGAATATTGTGAGGCCCCCTGCATTTTCTTTTCCTGACCCTTGCATCAGTCCATTACTTGGTTCTCATACACACTGCCTACGTGTACATATTTTCACAACAATGTGATTGACAAATAGGCCCCTGAAGGCTCACCTTGCTTCAAAGATTGTGACAGTGATTTTGCCACATAAAAATCTGGATTCACAGGAATAAGGGCTTCCCTAGTAGCTCAGTTGTTAAAGAATTTACCTGCAATGTAGGAGACCTGGGTTCAATCCCTGGGTCAGGAAGATCCCCTGGAGAAGGAAATGGCAACCCACTCCAATATTCTTGCCTGGAGAATCCTATGGACAGAGGAGCCTGGGGGGCTAGAGTCTAAGAGGTTGCAAGAGTTGGACATAACCGAGTGACTAAACCACCACCACAGGAATTCAGTGATCAATTAGTTAGATTCAGTTAGCTAGGGAAAATACAGTACAACAGACTTGAGTGTAGGTTTGCTCCCTTAGCATAATTTTAAAAGCCATTTTTTTCCCCATGATGCCGTGTGCAGAGTGGTCTAAGTATAACAGAAGGAATTGAAATTTCAGCGCTTAGGAATTGGGAGGTTTGAATTTGAATTTCATCTTGGCCTTTTACCAGCTATATGATGATGGGCAAAGCATTGGAGTCTGTTTTTAAGTTCCTTATCTGTATAATCCTGGAGGAGGAAATATCAACCCGCTCCAGTATTCTTACTGCGAAAATTCCACGCACAGAGGAGTGTGGTGGGCTAAAGTTTATGAGGTCGCAAAGTCAGACACAACTGAGCACACATCTATATAATAGGTTTTTTTGATGTTATAGATTTGTATGTAACCCTGTGGAATTCTTAGAACTATATCCAACATACAGCTTTAATAAATGTTAGATAATGTCATTTCCTTTTCATTTAGCGACTCAATTATTAAGAATGTTGTGTTTTCTGATTTGGATATTATGCCATTATTTTGATTAAATAAATATTTCAGGCCTTGGAGACATAATTAAATTAAAATCAATTATTTTTTGTACGATTCTGGATCATAGTCTATTCCTTTCTTCAATTTAAAAATATGAAGCACTTTTCCAAGTAATTTTAAATCTCTACCTGCACTCAGGAGGTCTGCTCTTTCTCAGTAATCTAGTTTAAAGTATATGGTAATGTAACTTTATATTATAATAAATGCTACTTGACTCCATTGCCTGGAGGTCAATTAAATTATACCTTTTAGCTCTTATCTCCAAAAGCAGTATTGGGTCCATTAGCACAAATAATGTAGATTGTGAGAAGCATTACAGTGACCTCACTTTAAGGATATGGTTGTGGAATTCCCTGGCTGTCCAGTGGTTAGGACTCTGTGCTGTCACTGCCATAGGCCTGGGGTTCAATCTCTGATCAGGGAACTAAGATCTAGCTAGTTGTCCAGTGAGGTTAAAAAAAAAAAATAGAAAACTATGTGATTGATGACTTGACTAGTGGTCCTTCCAAAACTCCATTAAAGTTTGGTTTAGTTAACTAGTGGGATCTCAAACATATTCAAAGTCAAGCATAATCAAGGAATATTAATGGATGACCTCTCTTCAATTACTCATTGGTCAGGTACCAGTATTTTGGTTGGAAATGTGTTCTCTATCCCCAGTGCATGCACGCTCAGTTGCTCAGTAATGTCTGACTCTGTGACCTCATAGACCATAGCCCACCAGACTCCCCTGTCCATAGGATTTTTCAGGCAAGAATACAGAACGGGGTTGTCATGCCCTCCTCCAGGAATCTTTCCAAACCAGGGATCCAACCTACATCTTCTGCATTGGCAGGCAGATTCCTTACACTGGGCCACCTGCATCTCCTTTGCAGCCAAAGAGGGAGATGCTGTATACAGTCAGCAAGAATGGGAGCTGACTGTGGCTCAGATCATGAACTTCTTTTTTGCAAAATTCAGACTTAAATTGAAGAAAGTAGGGAAAACCACTAGACCATTCAGGTATGATCTAAACCAAATCCCTTATTAATCAATGGAGGTGACAAATAGATTAAAGGGATTAGATCTAATAGACAGAGGGCCTGAAGAACTATGGATGAAGATTTGTAACATTGTACCAGATGCTGTGATCAAAACCATCCATAGGAAGAAGAAATGAAAAAAGGCAAAATGGTTGTCTGAGAAGGCCTTAAAATAGTTGAGAAAAGAAGACAAGCAAAAGGCAAAGGAGAAAAGGAAAGATATATCCATCTGAATTCAGAGTTCCAAAGAATAGCAAGGAGAGATAAGACAGCCTTCCTAAGTGATAAACACAGAGAAATGGAGGAAAACAATGGACCTGGAAAGACTAGAGATCTCTTCAAGAAAATTATAGATACCAAGGGATATTTCATACAAAGATGGGCACAATAAAGGACAGAAACAGTATGGATCTAACAGAAGCAGAAGATATTAACAAGAGGTGGCAAGAATACACAAAAGAACCAAAAAAAAAAGATCTTCATGACACAGATAACCACAATGGTGTGATCACTCACCTAGAGCCAGACATCCTGGAATGCAAAGTCAAGTGGGCCTTAGGAAGTGTCACTACAAACAAAGCTAGTGGAGGTGATGGAAATGCAATTGAGCTCTTTCAAATCCTAAAAGATGATGCTGTGAAAGTGCTGCCCTCAATATGCAAGCAAATTTGGAAAACTCAGCAGTGGCCACAGAACTCGAAAAGGTCAGTTTCCCATCCAATCCCAAAGAAAGGCAATGTCAAAGGATAACCAAACTACCTCACAATTGTATGCCTCTCACACACTAGCAAAGTAATTCTCAAAATTCTTCAAGCCAGGCTTCAGCAGTACATGAACTAAGAAATCACAGATGTTTATGCTGGATTTAGAAAAGGCAGAGGAACCAGAGATCAAGTTGCCAGCATCTGTTGGATCATAGAAAAAGCAAGAGAGTTCCAGATAAACACCTACTTCCACTTCACTGACTACACTAAAGCCTTTTACTGTGTGGATCACAGTAAACTGTGGAAAATTCTTCAAGAGATGGGAATACCAGACCACCTGACATGCCTCTTGAGAAATCTGCAAGCAGGTCAAGAAGCAACCATTAGAACCAGACATAGAACAACAGACTGGTTCCAAATTAGGAAAGGAATACGTCAAGACTATATATTGTCATTCTGCTTATTTACCTTATATTCAGAGTACATCATGTGAAATGCTGGGCTAGATGAAGCACAAGCTGGAATCAAGATTGCCAGGAGAAATATCAATAACCACAGATACGCAGATGAGACCACCTTTATGGGAGAAAGTGAAGAAGAATTAAATAACCTCTTGATGAAAGTGAATGAGGAGAGTGAAAAAGCAAAAACTAAGATCATGGCATCTGGTTCCTTCACTTCATGGCAAATAGATGAGGAAACAATGGAAACTGTCACAGACTTTCTTTCCTTGGGCTCCAAAATCACTGTAGATGGTGACTACAGCCATGAAATTGAAAGATGCTTGCTCCTTGGAAGAAAAGCTATAACCAACCTAGACAACATATTAAAAAGCAGAGACATTACTTTGCTGACAAGGGTCCATAGAGTCCAAGCTATGGTTTTTCCAGTAGTCATGTATTGATGTGAGAGTTGGACCATAAAGAAAGCTGAGCACCAAAGAATTGATGCTTTTGAACTGTGGTGTTGGAGAAGATCCTTAAGAATCTCTTGAACTGCAAGGAGATCGAACCAGTTAATCCTAAAGAAATCATTCCTGAATATTCATTGGAAGGGCTGATGCTGAAGCTCTAATACTTTGGCCACCTGATGCAAAGAGCTGACTGGTGAGAAAAGACCCTGATGGTGGGTAAGATTGAACGCAGGAGGAGAAGGGGATGACAGAGGATGAGATGGTTACATGGCATCATCGACTTGATGGACATGAGTTTCAGCAATCTCTGGGTGTTGGTTATGAACAGGGAAGCCTGACCTGTTGCATTCCGTTGGGTTGCAAAGAGTCGGACACAACTGAGTGACTGAAGTGAACTGGGCCACCTGGGAAGCCCTCCATCCCCAGGAATGTACATTTAATGTCCATCTCCCATTTAATGGTGTTTTGGGGACTGTATTTTATTTCACCATACTCGCCATCCAATCTTCAACACAGAGTAAATTATGTGAGCTCCATTAACATTTCTTAAATGAGTTAATGGATGAATCGTTATAGGCACTAAAGCACAAGGTAGATGAAAAATTAAATGTGCCTTTTCACCTTTTATCCCTAAGAACTGTGGCAATAATGGGAAAATTAGGGAACTGAAGGTAGAAGAGAAGTTTACGGTGCTGAGTTTTTTCAAGATAAATGAGATTCAGCATGTTTTAATGCTGAGAAAGAGGCCTGAAAGAACATTGTAACACACACACACACACACACACACACACGACTCTTCTTTCAGAAATAGTGTCAAACATAATCTCCAAGCCCTTTTCTTACTTGTACCCTTTGAAAACAGTGGTTTTATTATCATTGTTGAGTTGACTATAAACAGTCCCAAACTCAACATGCAGATCACCTTTTTGCAGTGTGCTGTGTTTCTCAACTTTTCAATATAATGATTTGTTGATCTTGAGAGAATAGTTTGAAAAATCACACAAGCTGTTGGAATATTTGCACAGTGATTCTCTGCTGAATAGCAGCTTGGGCTTTCCATTTCCATCTGCTTCAACTTACTAAGTGCAAGAGGTATTATTATTATGATCATCATTATTATTATCATTGAATTATCTGAATTCCAAATGAGGAAACAGACAAACCACATAGCATCTTTAGTGGCATAAAAATAACTTTTGCTCAAAGGGAATTTTTGTTGTCTATAATAAAGTCTTTTGAATTTAATTCCCTTCTCCATTTGAAAAGGGCAAGTTTATCCAAGTGTAAATAATATGCTCATGTCTGTGACAAATGAAACCATTAAAAATAATAAATTAGTCTGCAAAGCTTTCAGCATGTATTCTTCTTAACATTTTGCCCTTCAGCCTCCTTGAACAATGAAGGTAACCCCCTCTCTGCTTCTGATCACCATTTATTTCTAAGAATAGGAATACTTCACTGATCTGAAATTCTCCCATTTGCTACAGAGCTAGAAACCAAGAGAGAAGTAACCAGGGTTTCTGAAAATTGGAAGCAGATAAAATGCAAGCAACTGACCTCTTAGATACACAGTGCTTTGTAGTCTGTATATTCTCAAATTACCTACTAATATTTCTTGGCACAATCAATGCTTATCAAACACCAGCCTTTAATGCAACCCCGCAGAGATCTCAGAGCATTGTTGGCTTATGAGAACTTAGATTTAGTTCAAGGATGTTCTCCTGTGCAGCCTTGCCTCCTATATGATGAAAGTATTCATAAAGGTCCCATCTTATACTGCAGTTTTTCATAATGTATGGTGCATGAATGAGGTTCTGTTCCAAAATGGATAGTTATAAAACATCCCAAATGGGTAAAGGTTCAAAATGGGTAAAGATATAAAGCATTTTTAAATGAGCAAACCCTCAGCCATGCTGAAAATATGGTTCACAAGAATTTGATGTGAACTATGGCACTAATACTGCCAACTGGAATCTCTCTGCATTTGTGTCAAACTTTTGCTGAGATGTCAGGGTAGGCCAACAAAGGTCCCTTTAGTCAAAGCTACATTCCAGTTTATGCACGATGTGAGAGTTGGACCAAAAAGAAGGCTGAGCACCAAAAAATTGATGCTTTTGAACTGTGGTGCTGGAAAAGACTCTTGAGAGTCCCTTGAACTGCGGTGCTGGAAAAGACTCTTGAGAGTCCCTTGAACTGCAAGAAGACCAAATAAATCAATCCTGAAGGAAATCAGTCCTGAATATTCATTGAAAGGAATGATGCTGAAGCTAAAATTTCAATGCTTTGACCACGTGATGCAAAGAGCCAGTTTATTGGAAAAGACCCTGATGCTGGGAAAGACTGAAGGCAGGAGAAGGGGACAACAGAGGATGAGATGGTTGGATGGCATCACTGACTCAATTGACATGAGTTTGAGCAAACTAGGGGAGATAGTGAAGGACAGGGAAGCCTGTGTGCTATAGTCCATGCAGCAGCAAAGAGAACAACCACAGTGTAGACCCATGAAGACTGAAATGTGTTGCTTAAGAGCACAGAGCCTTCTGACTTTTCCAGTGTGTGTACTGGAGGTGCCCTGTGCCTGGTGTCACTCACAGCAGTCCAGAGATTCACTGTGTTTCCTAAAGGACTTTTGGATAGCAGACACTTTTCCCTTAGACCATCCTACTTCTGCTGGGATGCTCAGCCCACCTCCCTCCACCTCAAGGGGACTTCTTGACCATCTAGGGGTCTGTTTAGCTATGATTTTCTCAGAGAAGACTCCCTGGATTTGTATCCTGAATTAAACTTGTCACACCCTGTACTTTGCCTTCAGATCAATTCAAGCATCTATATTGATGAGCGTCATTCGATGCAAACCCATGTTTGGGGTCTCTCTCATTCTCCCCTTCAACTCCAAGAAGACCCTGTTTTAATCCACACTGAAGATTCTGCTTATGGCCTGAGAGTTACTCAACATGCAGTCCCTGAATAAATAAATGATCAAATGTGAGGAAAGACGCATTCACGTTGGACATGTCTGTGCAGGATGGAAAATTATAGTGAGCCTGCCTTTGACAAGTATTTCCCTTTCCTTATATTATTTTGGAAAGTGTTATGAAACTTCCCCTCATCTTCTCTTAGAGCTCACGAACAGTTCTTGAATATAAGGCTTCTGATTGCATTGATTACTGGAATGTGTGTGCCTCACTTTTTTACATCTGCAGCTCCAGGCACAAAGTAGGTGCATGTAAATGCTTTCTAAGTGAACCCTCAGTGGTTTAAGTTGTGTCAAATGGATTCAGTCACTTATCTCATTTATCATGCAGAAAAAATGAAGCTTGTTTTCATCAGCCCGTTTCTACAATGGCTTTGAGGGAGAGAATACAGAATCCAACACTGCATTCTAAAAATGGCAGGGAAGCAAAAGTACTCCAAGTACCTTATCTTGGTGACAATAAAAATATGAGCTTAATGTTGGGAAAAAGAAATGCAAGAATAAGTAAGCAAACTGGACAAATACAAATGTTTAACAGTCAGAAGAGTACTTTAATTGTGAAATTAAATATATATAATCCTCTGGACTTCTGTGGTGGCCCAGTGGTTAAGACTCTGTGTTCTCAATGCAGGGGGTCCAGGTTCCATCCCTGGTGGGGGAATTAAAATCCCACATTCCATGGGGAGCAGCAAAAAAAAAAAAGTGAGATTTGACATCCAAGTTAAATAAATAGCTCTAAAGTATTTAATAATTCATTATTCTTATTAATGTCACATAATTATCAAAGGCCATCAGTGATATCCATTATCCTCAGTGAATATGTCAAAAATGAACTTTTGGCCCTGAAACTGTGCCTGAACAAGACAGATAAAGATTATTTTCTTCATTTGAAATTGCCACTGTCAAGGTTAAGGGGGCCAGACACTGCAAACCTTTGATAGAAACTCTCTTGTCAGAAGCAGAATTTTTTATGAGACAACTGTTTTGAATGCCCTTAAATCAAGAATTTAAATCTTTTCAAATATAATTGGTGTGTTTTGGAAAGTCTATCATTAATACAAATGAAGTTGATTCATTTTGATTACTTATCTTGAAAGAGTAGCTATTTTTTATTAAAAAAGAAAAAAGAAAGAAAAGCTCATTTGAAGCAATAGTTCTTTAGCAGAAGAGACTAAGTGTGGACCTGGAAGATGAAGTTTCAATATAATTTTGAAATATATGTCTTATCACTCAGATTAAAAAATGGACACTCTACAGCAGGATTTCTAACATTTAAATATACTAAAATCTCTTGTTTCATACTGGATCTTTTTTTTAGTACCATGATACAAACATAGGACTTTATAAATATCTTAAAATGTTTATGTTTTGCTGGAAGGTTATAAACTCAAACAGCATTAGAGTTCTGGAATCAGCATCAGCATCTTACATGATAAAAGTCATAACTATCAGGCAGATTGGATTTTTAAAAAAATATTACATATGTGTTAAAACAAGTTACATGTGTATGTTAATGAATATTCTACTAAGTGGTAATGTGCCAATGCTGTGTGCCGTGCTTAGTTGCTCAGTCTTGTCTGACTTTTAGAGATCCTATGAACTGTAGTCTGCAGGTTTCTCTGTCCTTGGGATTCTCCAGGCAATAGTACTGGAGTGGCTTGCCATGCCCTCCTCCAGGGTATCTTCCCAACCCAGGGATTGAAGCCAGGTCTCCCGCATTGGCAGGTGGGTTCTTTACCAGCTGAACTCTCAGGGAAGCCCCAGTGTGCCAATATTTTCAAGTGAAAGTGACAGTCGCTCAGTCGTGTCGGACTCTTTGTGACCCCACGGACTATACAGTCAGAGCACTGAAGTGGGTAGCCTTTTCCTTCCACAGGGGATCTTCCCAACCAAGGGTCCAACCAGGGTCTCCTGAATTGCAGGTGGATTCTTTACCAACTGAGCTCTCAGGGAAGCCTGCAAATATTTTAAAGTAATTATCAAATGTCTACTTTTTTTTTTACTGTGCAATGTTTTACACAACATGAAATCAACCATTTTAAAGTAAACAATTCAGTGGCATTCAGTGCATTTGCAAGGCCTTACACTCATCCCCTCTATCTACTTCTTTCATGCTCTGAAAGGAAACCTGGACACATGGAGAATTTACTCCTCAGGCTCCCAGGCCCCCATCATCAACCATCTGAATTCTATTTCTCTGGATTTATCTATCTGAATATTTTATATAAGTAGAATCATATAATATGTGACCTCTTATACTTGGCTTCTTTTTCTAAAAAGATTTTTTTTAATGTGGGCTGTTTTAAAATTATTGAATTGTTACAATACTGCTTCTGTTTTACATTTTAATTTTTTGACTGAGAGGCAGGTGTGATCTTAGCTTCCCGACCAGGGATCAAACCCATACCCTCTGCATTGGAAAGCGAAGTATTAGCCATTAGACCACCATGGAAGTCCCTTGGCTTCTTTCATTTGGCATAGCGTCCTAGATTTTATCCACCTCATAGCACTTGTCAGTACCTCATTCCTCTTTAGGGCTGAATAATATCCCATTGCATGCATATATCACAATTTGTTTATTCAGTCAATGGTGGCCACTTGGGCTGATTCCACATTTGGCCTATTGTGATTCATGCTGCTTTGAACACGAGTGTGTTTGAATTTGAGAATCCATTTCCCGCCCGTTTGGGCATATACGTAAGAGTGGAAATGCTGGATCATATGGTAATCTGAAGTTAGCTGTTTGAGGAAGAGTTGAACTCTTTTCTACAATGACTGGAACATAACACATCCCCATCAGAAGTGTACAAGCAATTTCTCCACAGCTCTGCAAACACTTGTTATTTTCCTTAAAAAAAAGAAACAACACTATCTTTACCTTTGTGAAGTGGCACCTCATTAAGATTTTGATTGGCATTTCTCTAATGACTAATAATATTGAGTATCTTTCCAGATCTGTTTTGGAGAATTTTGCTAATTTTTAAGTGTTAAAATTTTTCAGTATAGGATACTGTTGCATATGTATAAGGCAGTGATATTAACTCTCCAATAGGTCTTCACTTTTAACATCTTAAGCCATTCAAAATGGGCTTCCCACATGACTCAGCAGGTTAAGAATACTCCTGCAGTGGGGGAGACCTAGGCTTGATCCCTGAGTCAGGAAGATTGCCTGGAGGAAGGCATGGCGATCCATTCTAGTATGCTCACCTGGACAATCTCATTGACAGAGGAGCTTGGCGGGCTACAGTCCGTGGAGTTGCAGAGCAGATATGACTGAAGTGAATGGGCACGTATGCACACACACCATTCAGAAGAGAAGCTAAGGTAAACAAATGGAAAGTTTTACATCTTCATCTCATCTTATTAAAGATTCAGACAGAGTTATCTTCTTTTTTCAGGGAAATCACAATGTTTGTCAGCGCTACTTAACATGAGCTCAGCTGAGATATTTCTGTAACTCTGTGGTCAGCATGTTAATGGTTTCCTCCAATGCTATATTACTTTACTCAAGTAATAAATTTGTACATCAAGTGCCATATTAACTTTCAACACTCTCAGGAAATCCCCTGGTGTTAAATCCATGTCAGTTGATAGTGAAAACAGAAATGGAGGATACGATTTAGCAATGACTGTAATTGTCACTAAAGTCGTGAAGTTGATTTCTTTTTTAAGTAGACATCTTTAAAATGTACTTTAAAAAAATAGCACAAAAGTCCTCTAAACTTGCACTTTATCACTATAAATCCAGTTGTAAAAAAGGATTTATCAAAAAGGAGAGATAGTATCTCACTGAAGCCAATTTTGAGAGCTGAAGGGAACTTCCTCTTTCCTGTCAACTAAAAGAAATCTCAAAAAATAATGAAGAATTAACCGACAAGAAGAGATTCACAAAACATGTGATGTATGTGTTATAAATTAAAATAAGAAGACTAAGGATTTGGGCATAATAATCAGCATATTTCCTAAAATATATGTAACTAACTTTGGCTTTGAACATGCAGGGGGTCAATTCTTTTTGGAGTTTTGTCCCTCCAGCTATATTACTGTCATAGTAAGAAAGTCCTAATTCTCATGTTTTTCTGATACAAAGATCTTTCTGGATTCTGGAGAGATTTGGCATGGAACTTGTGCCTGATATTTTATCTGAGTCTCCATGTTCTATTCCATTCGTCTTTCATCCACTGAGTAATAGTGCTGTCATCTGAGGATTGTCCTCTGCTTAGAGCATGGGCTGCTTCTTCAGGTTGCAGTCCATTCTTATTGCTGGCGATTGGCTTGGGAATCACTCGCAACCCCATTTCATTTTATCTCACAGGAGGAGAAACTTGCTGGAGATGTTTCTAGAAACTGAGAAGAACTGCAAAAGCTCTGAGATTTTACTGGACCTACAAAATGGAAGTTAGCCTCTCACTGTTATTTAACACATTGCCAGAAAACATGAGAAGCCCTAACTCAGAGGCAAAGACATTTATTACTGATAGCAGTGGGAGATTCATGTTCCTATCTGTGCTTCTTACACCCTGAATCCCCTGGGGAGATATGGAGGTGTGCTCAGGTGAATGCTACACACTGTGGCTCTGTGTCACAGCTGAGAAAGGCAGATCTTAGGAAATCCCTAATCTTATACAAGCACCACTAGCAACCTGGTATGACCTTTGCCCTGTGGGAAATAGTACTACAACCCTTGTCAGGAGACACATCATTCCTCTGCTCAGAGAAAGCCATGGTCTGTATCCTCTAAGATTGTTTGCTACTCCAAAAACATTGAAAAGTAATCTTCAACAACAATAATGAAAATGATTGTTTAATGCCTTTTCTCAGAAAACACGTATCAATACAAAAACATAAGAGACTTGGGGATAGCTTTCAACAGATATTTACTGGTGGGCTTCCCAAGTGGCACAGAGGTAAAGAATCTGCCTACAATGCATGAGATGCAGGAGACATGGGTTCCATCCTTGGGTCGAGAAGATTCCCCAGAGAAGGGCATGGCAATCCGGACCAGAATTCTTGCCTGGGAAATCCCATGGACAGAGGAACCTGGCAGGTTACAGACCATGGGGTCACAAAGAGGCAGACACGACTCAAGTCAGTGAGCACTCACATTAAGTGAGAGGTATGGGCCCTCTCGCACGCCATGGGAGGTAGTCAAGTACCTATGCAGCCCTAGGGGCTTCCAGAAGCTGTCTTATGACAGTGAAAGAAAGGAGAATGAGATGGATGTTGCCAATCACAGCATCACAGCCCAGGAAGGCAGAAGTCCTCACTTCCCTTGTTGAACCAGTGAACCTATCAATCTCAAGGCCCACATTTGGACTATTATGTTAATGATAAATCACATATTATTTAAGCTCTTTTAGTCAGTCATGTCAAAAATCATCCTCCCTGAGTGACTCTCAGTGAAACTGACTCTCTGTTGCCTTGCTGTATCTTCCCTATTGTTATCCCTATGCCCGCAAATAAGACTTTAGCAATGGTTCTGAAAAAAGTTGGAGATATGATGGCACTAAATTATCATTCACAACTTTGCATGCATCTTACTGTCACTTAAAATCTGAGGGGAAAAGAGGTAGATAAAATAGAAAACACAATCAGGACTTTCTGAAGCTGGCCTGGTTTGTTTGATAAACATTGATTGATTGAAAATGAATTTTTGGAACTTCCTGATAAAGACATTTTTGTTGTCCCAAAACAAACTAAAACAAATGTGTATTAGATGAAAACTTATGAACCTAGATAACAACTTCCCAAAGGCCTTGACAATATTTTCTTTGAATTACACACAGTCCTATTTCATCTACTTACAGAAAATACAGAAGAATGATGATAATAGCATGGTTAGTTTTATAAATGAATCTATATCTGTGAAACTATGATACACAAATTTCTAATTTACCAGAATATAATTTTTTGTCTTTAAATGAAAGAAAATTTCAGAAGTATATTTATACAAATAATCAAATGTCACATGTTTGAAGGACTTGCTCTGACAATTCACTCACCAGCAAATAGGTTGATCTTGTCTCCTGAGTAGATATGCTCATAGAGGACAGACCATTCTGTCTGGGCAACCAGTCCTGTTCAGAACTCTAGCTATCTTCTCACTGAGAGAAATTTAAGTACTATATTTTGCTAATATTCATCAGTCCTCTTATGGACTAATTAAAATTGAATCTCTGGATTTATGTATCTGAGGAAGTCCACACTCTGTCTGAACCCACCGAATTACTCTATCATGGTTTCTCCAATAGTCATGTACAGATATGAGAGTTGGATTATAAAGACTCCTGAGCACCAAAGAATTGATTCTTTCAATTATAGTGCTGAAGAAGACTCTTAAGAGTTCCTTGGACTGCAAGGAGATCCAACCAGTCCATCCTAAAGGAGATCAGTCCTGGGTGTTCATTGGAAGGACTGATGTTGAAGCTGAAACTCCAACACTTTGGCCACCTGATGCGAAGAGCTGACTCATTGAAAAAGACCCTGATGCTGGGAAAGAATGAGAGCAGGAGGAGAAGGGGACAACAGAGGATGAGATGGTTGGATGGCATCACCGACTCAATAGACATGAGTTTGAGCAAACTCTGGGAGATAATGAAGGACAGGAGCCTGGCGTGCCACAGACTGATTGACTAAACAACAATAACATGTGACTTAAACAGCTCACATACTTCTTTACTAGACTGTTTTCTAACACATGGTACCTAGAGTCCTTTCAGCTCAAGTAATTCTGAGTCTGTGTGATGCAGTGATTCCCAGGACATGACTAAAGAAAATGCGACTGAAAGATCAAGTATTTATTGAATGCCTAAGATGCATGTGTCTGGCGCTGTTCAAGTAACTAGTATCTTTAATCCTTACAGCACTTTTGTAAAGTTGAGTCCTGCTTTTCTCATGATTGATGAAGAAACCCAGGCTTGGAGCCAAATGCCACACAGCTAATAAGCCACAGTGCTAGGTTAAGCTTTTTGACCTGAAATCCATTCACTTTCCATTATAGCAACTAATACCTCAATAGAAATCAATTTTTTTTTAAAAGAGCAGCAACCAGTTCCTTTTAGTACTAATGGTGCCATTTATATCATTTATGACATGTTCATGACGATCCAAAGGGCAGCCCTGAAGGTCTCCCAAATGAATTATGAAAGATCATTTTCTTCTTGAATGTTATGCAGCCTACTTAGTACATACATATAGAGATAGATTAGAAACAGATACACAGGTAGATAGATAGATAGATATAGATAGATCCAGATAGGGAGAAGGAAATGGCAACCCACTCCAGCGTTCTTGTCTGGAGAGTCGCGGGGACAGGGGAGCCTGGTGGGCTGCCATCTCTGGGGTCGCACAGAGTCAGACACGACTGAAGCACCTTAGCAGCAGCAGCAGCAGCAGACACAGATAGATATGGATATTGATATAGATATAGATATATAAACATGATCTCTGAGTCAGGAAGATTCCCTGGAGGAGGAAATGTTAATTCACTCCAGTGTTACTGCCTGGGAAATCCCATGGACAGGGGAGCCTGTCCATGGGGTCCCAAAGAGTCAGACATGACTGAGCGACTCAGCACCACTACCACCGCACATATATGAACACATGTATGTTTGGGCTCTACATGAACATATTTATATCTAGGTGAGAATATAAAATTGCATACATTTGTACTTTTGTCTGTTTAGTGGAGCCAGTAGGCAAAATTTTCATGTTGTTTAGTAGCTAAGTTGTATCCAACTCTGCGACCCCGTGGACTGCAGCTTGCCAGGCTCCTCTGTTCATGGGATTCTCCAGGCAGGAATCCTGGAGTGAGTTGCCATTTCCTTCTCCAGGGGATCTTCCCAACCCAGAGATCGAACCCACATTTCCTATGTAGGTAAGCATATTCTTTACCACTGAGTCATCAGAGAAGGCCCAGTAGGCAAAATAGTTGAATAGCAATCAAATGTGTCATTCAACTAAGAAATACAAGAAAATATTCTCATTCTTTTCGAATAGTGTACTTCCTGTGTGCAAGTAGAGACATAGAAGCAACTATGCATTTGTGGGGGGTGGGGCAAAATATTTATGTGAATATCTTTACAAATTCTTATAAACTTCTCTAAAAGCATTTATTTAATGCCAGTGATGCATCTGTCAGGCACTGCTCAACTATCATCTTTAATCCTTATAGCAACTTTGTAAGTTAAGTCATTGCTTTTCTCATTAGAGATGAGGAAACCCAGCCTCAGAGACAAATGCCACACAGCTAACAAGTCACATTGCCAGGTCTATTTAACACTGACATTACTTCTACCTGGAGAAAGTTCCTCCCCATTTTCCAAGGAAAATTCTAAAAATGTTCCAGTATGGTTTTCTTTCCCTTATGATTACTGAATTATTTTTTATATACTAATATGCAATTCAACAACTGATTTTTTTTTCTGTTTTTCATTTCAGGTAGTATATTTGCTTGGGAATTATCAAAGCAATAGATGTAGTTTCCTATTAGATAAAAGCCAATGTTCAACCCCTATGTATAGCCTGATTCTCAGGCTATATGAACTGTCTGTATATGGATTGAGTGAAGGTGTTAGTCGCTCAGTCGTGTCTGACTCTGAGAACATGGACTCAGAGGAACCAGGCTCCTCTATCCATGAGGTTCTCCAGGCAATAATACTGGAATGGGTTGCCATTTCCTTCTCTAGAGGATCTTTCTGACCCAGGGATTGAACCTGAATCTCCTGCATTGCAGGCAGATTCTTTACCATATGAGCCACCAGAGACACCCTTAGGGATTACTCCTCTCCTTTTATCTTAGGGATTATTCCTGAACAATAGAGGTGGGAAAACAGAAACTGGATTCCAACTTAGGATCCTTTGTGGATCCTAGAAGTTGCTAAGTGAGAATACACAAGGCTTAATTCAAGACTTCTAGCTGGAGATCAGAAGTCCTGTGAAGTTACTCTCTGAAATGGCACATCAATAGCTCACCAAGAAGGTGTTAAGAAAAAAAATTCATAAGAAACTTATGATTAATAAGCTATATGAAGAGAGCAGATGGTAAAAGGAAGGAGAGATCTAACTGTACTTAGTGTCATAAAAATGACTCTATTCTAATATTTAATTTTTTAATTTATTTTAAACTAATCTGTCTACCATGTTAACAGACTATAAATATTATTTTCATTCCTAATCATCCAATAAATATGCTGACTACCATCTTGATCATCCTTTCCACTTTGTTCCATACTGGATTAATTTATTTAAGAGTTTCATAGCTGTGAGTTTTAACACAAAAGTCAATTCATCATTTATTCATATTGATTTCTACATCATCTGTAATTATTCAGCTATGTGGAGTTTTTTCTTACCTCAACTTTTTTACCCTAAAGTATATGTGTGAGAGAAACAGAGAGACTGTGACAGGAAAAAGAGCATAAAAAGGTTAAAAATATATATGATATATTCCAAGATTACAGTTAGAATAGAATATTTAAAAAAAAGAAAATATGAGCAAGAGGTAGAAAATTAGGAATACCCATATACAGTCTATGCTGCTGCTGCCGCCGCTAAGTCGCTTCAGTTGTGTCCGACTCTGTGCGACCCCATAGATGGCAGCCCGCCAGGCTCCCCCGTCCCTGGGATTCTCCAGGCAAGAACACTGGAGTGGGTTGCCATTTCCTTCTCCAATGCATGAAAGTGAAAAGTGAAAGTGAAGTCGCTCAGTCATGCCCGACTCTTCGTGACCCCATGGACTACAGCCCACCAGGATCCTCCATCCATGGGATTTTCCAGGCAAGAGTACTGGAGTGGGGTGCCATTGCCTTCTCCTTGTACAGTCTATAGCCACTGAAAAAATCCTTTGAAAGATGTTTGAATGAGTCTTTCTACCTACAACACAGGGTCACAATTCTTAGCGCTGGGTAATGTCCTCACAACTGAACACAAATTCTTCTCCACAATCGCCCATGGTCCAGCCAAAAAGAAAGACTAAAGCTAAATGTTTAAAATGTTGACACCCCATTCATTCTGTCCCTCTGATCTCTTTCCATATGACCACAGGACAAACACCACACATGTGCCTACTGAAAAGCCAGCTCCTCGGTGAAATCGTCTGGTTTATCCCGATTCCCATTCTTTGTCTATCACTTTGTATCTGGATGCTAGTTTTTCACTCTCTTTGGAAGTATGAATCCTTCCGCACAGGCTTCCCTGCTGGCTCAGATGGTAAAGAATCTGCCTGCTAATGTAGGAGACCCAGGTTAGATACCCGGGTCAGGAGCATCCCCTGGAGAAGGGAATGACAATCTCTTCAGTGATCTTGCCTGGAGAATCCCATGGATAGAGGAGCCTGGTGGGCAACAGTCCACGGGGGTGCAAAGAGTCAGACATGACTGAATCACACACACACACACACACACACACACACACACACACACACACACACACACCCTCCTGCACTGTATGTCTGTGTCCACATGTTTTTCTCTTTCAGATGAACAAGTGCAAGAATTCTCCTGTCTTAGAGCCCTCGTCAGTACATCACAGGCAATGAGAGAACCACATAGTTTAGGAAACTTAGTTACTTTATGGTGATGAAATGCATGTAAACTTCTTCAAATAAGACAAAATGTGATAACATGATGAGTGATGATATCTTTTTTGCTTTCACTCAGGGCTTACCCCACCAATGAAGTTATTTCCCCATTTTTGTAGTTGATAATAGGGATATATGTTATTCTATATTTTCATATCAACTACCTTTGGAAAGTGAAGGAAGGTCAAAGCACATGGTACCTGGTGAAGCCATTATCATTATTTTCATATAAAAGTATTTGTACCACTTTTAAAACAGCAACTAAAAAAAAAATCCATTCTTCACTAAGATTGGCTCATTTCAGTAAATGATACCATGATTCATAAATTGTTCAAGTAAGAAAATTGAGAGTGTACACTTATTCTTCTCCCCTCTGTGCCTCACAGCATCTTCATAAAAACTTCACAATCACTTGTGATATTTCTACTTCCAAATACGTTTACAGTCCATCCACTTTCCTCCTGCTCTACCACGGCAATCAGAGTTCACACTGCCATTATTTCTTGATGGGTTACTAAGCAGCCTCTTAAGTGGCTTCTCCTGTCAGCCCTGAAAACATGTAATTTGGTTGTCATATGTCAGCAAGAGGGACATTTTTAAAGAAAAAAGGGTTGTGCTATTTCCTTGCTAAGAATCCTTCAATAACTTGCACTTGAAATAAAACCCAAGCACCACACCTGGAGCATCTTCCCAAATAACCAACTCTGTACCTTGTTTGCTTTTCTCTGACCACCCAAGAAATCTTCAATTGCTAGGGTAGATCCAGCTGTTCTTTCCCTATTTCTCCTCCTGCGTCAATTATTTTTTTGATGTCATTTCCCCGTTACTTTGGAAAATATCTACTATAAAAGGGCTACATTCAAGCCACTTCTTTCAGTTGAGAAAGTATTTAAATTCTTGACTTTTTCAAAGTCAAATAATCATAGAGTTCCCTGCTTAGAAAAAATATCTCCACTTTCAACTAACCAACAGAGACAGTCAATGCTTCTCTGGTTCATTATTCTTCCAGTATATTACAATCTGTATTGATTCACTCTGGAGAGTTTCATGGCTGTTTTTTTTTTTTTTTTTTTAAACTCAGATCTTTCTGTTAATAATTCACATGGACAGATTAGCTCATGGAGAAGGATGGTGAACAAAATGATGTACTGAAATCTTATGTGCCCACCTCACCAGCTCAACATACCACATCCTCCCAGAGGAAGGGTCACCTCATGTAAATTCAGAGGAAGGCCCCCAGACGAGCAGTAAGGAGGCTGTTCCTCATTTGAGCGGATATATGACATCTTTAAAAATCAGCTAACAGGACAAAAGTCTGGTCATGGAAAGCTATTATGATTTGGGCAAAGGAGAAACAGAAACCTTCCTGTGCTCTCTGAGAACCTAACAACAGTTAACTTTCTAGCATTTTACTCTCAAGAAACCAAAAAAAGAAAAAAAAGGACTATCAAATATGTGAATAGGCAATATTTCTTATTGTTAAATAATTTTTCAAAAGGCCATTAGTGATCTTTGTGACCCCAGTCCATGGGGCCGCAAAGAGTCGGACACAACTGAGCCACTGAACAACAACAATTAATGATTTGGATGCTCAAACACAGTGACAATAGCCTATGATCCCTTAGGTCAATGACTTTTGATGAGTGTGAGTACACATCTTGAAAAACAAAA
Organism: Ovis canadensis; assembly: GCF_042477335.2. Classification (NCBI taxonomy): domain Eukaryota; kingdom Metazoa; phylum Chordata; class Mammalia; order Artiodactyla; family Bovidae; genus Ovis; species Ovis canadensis. The sequence continues at coordinate 109,177,262 of NC_091246.1, forward strand.
GTAATAAAATTTAACATTATCTTGGGGGAAAATAAGCATACCAAGAGTGAATGCTGATGTCCACTGTGCACTCTGGGGGTTCTGGTGTGTCAGCGTAGAGTTCTCAACAACAACACACATTCCACTCATATGTCCTCAGGGGCAGGGCACATATGGGGAAACTCTGCATCTTCCTTTCAATTTTGCTATGGACCTAACACTGCTCTAAGCAAATGAAAATTAAAAAAAAAAAAAAAGGAAAGACTCAAGTTGGTGAGCTGCTTTGGGTTTAGGGGGCATTAAGGATAGACAGTGAGGCCTGGTGTGCTGCGATTCATGGGGTCGCAAAGAGTTGGACATGACTGAGCGACTGAACTGAAGGATAGACAGAGTGCTGGGCTTGTCTGAGCGTGGTTGCTCTACAATGCTTCACATTGTTTGACAGACGCTGAAAAGTAGATACATCTGTTTACTGTTGCTGCCATGACACAGTCTCACAGACCTGGTGGCTTAAACAACAGAAACGTACTTTGTCACAGTTCTGGAGGCTAGAAGTCTGAGATTAAGGTGTTGATAGGGTTGTTTTGGTGTGTGTATTTTCTGAGACCTTTCTCCTTGGCTTAGACATGATCACCTTATCATCTTATCCTGTCTCTTTACATGGTCTTCCCTCTGGGCATGTCCGTGTCCTAATTTTCTCTTCTTTTGAGTGTACCAGCCCATCCGCATGAATTTATTTTACCTTATTACCTTCTTAAAGACCTTATCTTCAAATATAGTCACATTCTGAGGTCCTAGAGTGTAGGGCTTTGACCTATGAATTTTGAAGGCACACAATTAAGTCCATGTCATTGGTCCATAGACCAATGCAGACACCAGCTTCTTTGAGACACAAGCCTTCTAAGGCAGGGGATCCAACATCACCCAAAGTGGAGGTGAAGCTTGAGCTGTGTTCCCTGGAGGCTGCAAGGATTTTTGACAACAGGAATAGCTCACCACCCTTTGATCAGGAACTTTGATTCCAGGATCCACCTGGAGTTGATTGGTGGTTAGCTGATACAGCCAGGGATGTATTTTCCACTGGGACTATTATATTCTTCAGGTAACTAAGATAAATTAAGTCACCTATACTCATACATTAGCCTTTCTGAAAATATTCTCCTTATGACATGTAAAATTATATTTTTCTTTTATGATAATACTATATAATTCTTGCAATAATCACTGAAAAGATTACACAAAATAAGTACAATTTTATGTCACTAATATCTTTTCATAGGTTATTAAAGCAGAATGAAAAAAATCACTAATTTGAACACAGACTAGCCTACACTTTGGAAATTAAAGGTTACACATCTTCGGTGAGGTTATACCACTAAAGAATCTAAAGTCCTGAAATTAATTTTAATCTTACTGCAACACCATGTTTTGACAGTGGGTTTTTGCTGCTGTTGTGGTTGTTTCATTAAATCACTTATCTTTGCCACACGGACACCAAAGTAATGGCTCTCAGCTCAGTTCAGTCCAGTCGCTCAGGCGTGTCCGACTCTGCGACCCCATGAATGGCAGCACGCCAGGCCTCCCTGTCCATCACCAACTCCCGGAGTTCATTCAAACTCACGTCCATCGAGTCGGTGATGCCATCCAGCCATCTCATCCTCTGTCGTCCCCTTCTCCTCCTGCCCCCAATCCCTCCCAGCATCAGAGTCTTTTCCAATGAGTCAACTTTTTGCATGCGGTGGCCGAAGTACTGGAGTTTCAGCTTTAGCATCATTCCTTCCAATGAACACCTAGGACTGATCTTCTTTAGAATGGACTGGTCGGATCTTCTTGTAGTTCAAGGGACTCTCAAGAGTCTTCTCCAACACCACAGTTCAAAAGCATCAATTCTTTGGTGCTCAGCCTTCTTCACAGTCCGATTCTCACATCCATACATGACTCTTGGAAAACCTATAGCCTTGACTAGACGGACCATAGTCAGCAAAGTAATGTCTCTATGTCATGGTAAATGATCAGAGAGGAACTCGTCATCTAATGCATTTTGGTAATGTTTCTAATGTATAATGTTACTAAGGTTTTTGGTTTATTATCTTATTTGGTGATAAGAAAAAGGTAAAGGAATTTAGAGAATAAAGGAATGGAGAAATGCATGTATTCATGTGCCCCACTGTTTATAGCAGCACTCTTCACAATAGCCAAGACAAGGAAGCAACCTAAGTGCCCATCAACAGAGGAATGGATAAAGAAGATGTGGTATGTATATGGATATGCTATATACCCACAATGCTATATTACTCAGCCATAAAAAAGAACGACATAATGACATTTACAGCAACATGGAAGGACCTAGACATTTTCATAAGTCAAACAAAAATCAAATATCACATAATATCAGTTACATGTGGAACCTAAGAAAAAAGATACAAAGGAACTTATTTACAAAACAGAAACAGACTTACAGACTTAGGAAAAAAACCTGATAGTTACCAAAGGAGAAATGTGGGGGATGGGGATAAATTAGGAGTTTGGGATAAATATATACACATTACTCTATATACACATATATAATTATAATATGACTATATGTATATGTATACATAACCAACAGGACCTACTGTGTAAAACAAGGAAATCTACTCAATACTCTGTAATAGCCTAAAAGGGAAAAGAATCTGAAATATACATATATATATATATCCCTTTGCTATATACCTGAAACTAATACAACATTTTAAATTAAATGTACTCTATATTAAATTTAGAAAATGGGATGGTGAAGTGATTTCGTAATCACCACGCACACACAGAATATAGCAGACCTGACAGCCAGCCGGACCTCATTTTCAATATAGTCATGTTTGGAAGCCCAAGGGATGGGGTGTGGATGTAGAGGTGGGAGCCCTGCAGATGATGGCAGCAGAGATGGACTGCATGGAGTCCTATCCCCCTTTCTCACTCCTAGTGATGTCATTTCGGCTAAGGTACTTGCTAAACCTAAGTCTCAGTTTCTCTTTCTGTCAAACCAAGACAATGGCTACAAAGAGTTGTGACAAGCAAATAGTGTGATGCCTACAAAGCATCTCCTTGGACTACTTCAATAATAGTCATCATCACTACTTCTGAAATCAAACCTCCGAGAGGCAGTGATCATTACCAGAGAGAGGGCTGAAATATCAGACTGCACCTGCTATTAAAAGGGCTGATTCTGAGACCCAGTTTCACGGTGATCAGGGGGAGTGATTCCCCACATCATGAAGAAACAAGTCTCCAAACACCAGCTGCACTCCTCCAATTCAAGTCCGTTCTGACACTGTCTACCTGAGAGAATCTTAGCTCCCACAGGAGAAGGGTACAAGACTGTCCCAAACTCAGATGCCAACCCTGAGGCCCAGTGGCCACCTGGGCTCCTAACTCCCTGGCTACATACTGGAGAGTCCCTCCTTGGACTTCAGACATCAGGTGCAAGTTCAGGTTGTCACCTGTACTCAGAGGAATTGGCTACAAATCAGAAGACCCCATAATCCCCTCCTTGGGGTTAACTAATTTGCCAGATCAGTGCACAGGGCTCAGAGAAACATTTTACTTGCTTTGTTGTTCAGTCACTAAGTTGTGTCTGACTCTTTGAGACCCCATGAACTGCAGCACACCAGGCTTCCCTCTTCTTCACTGTTTCCTGGAGCTTGCTCAAACTCATTTCCATTGAGTCAGTGATGCCATCCAACCATCTCATCCTTTGTCACCTTCTTCTCCTTTTGCCTTCAGTCTTTCCCAACATCGGAGTCTTTTGAATATCCCCTGGGATTCTCCAGGCAAGAACACTGGAATGGGTTGCCATTTCCTTCTCCAATGCATGAAAGTGAAAAGTGAAAGGGAAGTCGCTCAGTCATGTCTGACTATTCGAGACCCCATGGACTGCAGCCTACCAGGCTCCTGCATCCATGGGATTTTCCAGGCAAGAGTACTGGAGTGGGGTGCCATTGCCTTCTCCAGCTCATAACTTTGGACACTCAGAAATCTTATGGGCTTGTTTTAGTCTCACTTAAGACACTGAAACTAATGGGTTTCTTTCTCTAAAAGCAGTGGTTCTTAATCAAGTCTGCAAAAAGTATCAACTAAGACTTTTTTCTTTCCAATACCACTGCACTACTCTCCCAAATTCTGATTTCATTCATCTGGAGTGTGACAGGCACTGGGAGTTTTTAAAAGCTTCTCACATAACATATAGTCAGGTAATACACAGTCACAATTGAGAACAAATGTGACCCTTTGAAAGTGAATTTCAGAGACAACAATGCTGAATCACTACAAGATGAAATATCTGTCCTTGGAACACAAACTATTTATTTGTCAAGCTATGTCCAGTAGCCAGCAATACTGATTGCTTCCTTTCACAAAGGTGTTAAACATTGGTGAAACAAACATGGAAACCAGTGGACCAATAAACCACAGTAGAACCACGAATATCATTAAATTGAGGTAATTCATCTTATGTCAGAATATAAGAAATATAAGAATATAAGAAATAAAAACTTGATGCAGATAGTGTACAAATCCAGAATGAAATAATTCACCATCTAGGAGATGGAGTGAAAGATACCAACAGGATTAATTTATAAAACCTCACAGATAAAAATCAATGCTTGTTTTTTAGGAAAGTGGAGATATACTGAGAAGAAAGTAGTTATTCTCCCCAAGATAGATGTACATTCTTGATTCAGGTCAATTGAGTTGGCCTATCCTTTTATTCATCCTCATGCTTTTACTTACTAGGTTTCTGTTGCTACATTTATTTGATAGAATCATAATATTTACTATTGTCATGTATGATTTTTCAGCATTTTAACCTTTTATCATGATTTTCTAATCTCATCATTAAGCCAGTGGGGTGCATAGTATTTCTGTTTACATGGAAAGTGCATCTTGGATCTTCTGTGATGACTAGCTGCTGCTGCTGCTGCTGCTGCTAAGTCGCTTCAGTTGTGTCCAACTCTGTGCGACCCCGTGGACTGCAGCCTACCAGGCTCCTCCGTCCATGGGATTTTTCTAAGCAAGGGTATTGGAGTGGGTTGCCATTGCCTTCTCCTGTGATGACTAGACACTATTTAATTTTCTATGTTTAATTTCACTTATTTTTAAATTTGAGGCTAATTGCTTTGCAATATTGTGCTGATTTCTGCCATACATCATCAAGAATCAGCCACAGGTATACAATCGCCCCCTGACTCAGCAACCTCCCTCCCACCTCCCACCCCATCCCACCCCTCTAGGCTGTCACAGAGTGCTGGGTTGAGCTCCCTGTGTCACACGGCAAATTCCCACTGGCTATCTATTTTACACCTCATAATGTATATATTTGCATGCTATTCTCTGAATTCATCCCACCCTCTCCCTTCCATACTGTGTCCACAAGTCTGTCTGAGTCTCCATTGCTGCTCTGCAAATAGGTTCATCAGTACCATCTTTCTAGATTCCATATACATGTGTTAACATACAGTACTTGTTTTCCTCTTTCTGACTTACTTTACTCTGTATAATAGGTTCTAGGCTCATCCACCTCATTAGGACTGACTCAAAGGTGTATTAATTTTTTAATATAATGTATTTTTTTCATGCAGTGCCGTCTTATTTGTATATATATTACATTTTTCTTTATTTCTTTCTTTCTGAAGCTTCACCTTATACTTAGGTCTCACGTATCTCCTTGCAGATATGGCAGCTTCTTTCTAAAATTCAATGCAGACCGTTTGTATGAAGCATCACTTGTTCATTAGCAATAAGAAAATTAGTAGAATATGTCTGTATGGACACTATTTCGTATTAACCCAATGATTATTTTCTTAAGGCTTTCAGAAAAATGCCCAGCTGTTAGAGAGATGATGTTTCAGCTTTGTTTATTCTTTTATGCCCATGAATATTTAAAGTTTTTTTTTTTTTTTTTGCCTATGAATGTCATGATTAATACCCTTGGCATATATCCAGGCCATAGAGTTTCAATTTCAATTCATAATGCACTCATCATAAAATTGTTAAACAAAGCTGCAATTCTGTACTTAAATTATGTTTGTAAAGGAAATAGATTTGCATTTTTATCTTATCATGTGGGTCATTCTCTCATTCTCAAAATTACAAAGTGAATGTCTTCATCTCCCAAAGACATTGGGAAGTCTTCTGAGAATTAGCTATGACACAGTGAGAACAAAACAGGACTTGGAAGCAACAAAATTTGCCACTGCTTCTTTTTTTTTATTTAACATGACCTAAATGGTGATAGACAATTTTCTACCTTTTTGAGCTTCAGCTTTGCATGCCTTAAGTTGTAGGAGCTATTCTCCTTGGTGATATGTCCATCATTTCATATTATCTTATTTGATTGCTAGAGTGGTTAATTGAAAGAATATGTATGAAATATATTGTAAGCAGTAAAAATCAATACAAATGAACCATAAAATAAGACGCAACCCATCAAGAGGTAAGCAAACAGGGCTCCCTGGTGGCTCAGTGGTAAAGAAATCTGCCTGACAATGCAGGAGGCACGAGTTCAATCCCTGATCCTGGAAGATCCTACATGCCACGGAGCAGCTAAGCCTATGTACCACAACTCTTAGCCTGGAATCTAGGAACTGGGAGCTGCAACTTCAGAGCCCACATGCCCCAGCTACTGAAGGCTGCGTGTCCTATAGCCCCTGATCTGCAACAAGAGAAGCCGCCTCAACGAGAAGCCCGCACAGCAACTGATGAGCAGGCCACACAGCAGTGAAGACCCAGCAGAGCTAAAAATTAATTAATTCATTTAATTACTTACAAAAAGAAATAAGCAAATATATATACATATATATGTACATACGACTTAGAACACAAGATATCATACCTTAAAAAGCTAGGATGTTTGGGACTACATTTTGAAAAATGATAACAAATCGTCCCAGTTTGCCTTAATCTTCTTGAAATTCTGCTGTTCAGCCAGAATGACAGACTCTATACTGGTGACAAAGGTGAGCATGAGAGTACCAATGAGTTCCCTCAAGGAAGCACAAGACAACCCTCATTCCCTGCTGAGCTACATACATTAGAGCATATATATTTTCACCTTTTCTTAGAACTGTCTTCTGGAAAAGCCTAACTACTAATAGCAGCTAATATTTGCATAACACTTGGCAGTTTACAGAACACTCACACAGTAATTATCAGAAGAATGAAAACTCAGTCATTTGGAAACCTATAAATATTCACAGCAATTTCTTCACATGCTTGAACAGAGTCTAATTTTGGGGACATGTCACTGAAAATAGACATACTAACTCATCTATTTTGCAAGTACTGAGGATCAAATAAAGAAAGAATTATTATTGCTAATGGGGAAGTGTGCATGCATACTTAGTTGCTCAGTTTTCTGTCTGACTCTTTGTGACCCCATGGACTGTAGCCCAACAGGTTCCTCTGCCTATGGGATTTCCCAGGCAATAATACTGGAGTGGGTTGCCATTTCCTTCTCCAGGGGATCTTCCCGACCCAGGAATCGAACACAAGTCTCCTGCATTGCAGGCATATTTTTACTATCTTAGCTACCAATTAATGTTCCAAATCTATATTTAGTTCTTTTTTTTATTTTTTATTTTTTATTTTTAAATCTTTAATTCTTACATGCGTTCCCAAACATGACCCCCCCTCCCACCTCCCTCCCCACAACATCTCTCTGGGTCATCCCCATGCACCAGCCCCAAGCATGCTGCGCCCTACGTCAGACATGGACTGGCGATTCAATTCTTACATGATAGTATATATGTTAGAATTCCCATTCTCCCAAATCTTCCCACCCTCTCCCTCTCCCTCTGAGTCCAAAAGTCCGTTATACACATCTGTGTCTTTTTTCCTGACTTGCATACAGGGTCGTCATTGCCATCTTCCTAAATTCCATATATATGTGTTAGTATACTGTATTGGTGTTTTTCTTTCTGGCTTACTTCACTCTGTATAATTGGCTCCAGTTTCATCCATCTCATCAGAACTGATTCAAATGAATTCTTTTTAATGGCTGAGTAATACTCCATTGTGTATATGTACCACAGCTTTCTTATCCATTCATCTGCTGATGGACATCTAGGTTGTTTCCATGTCCTGGCTATTATAAACAGTGCTGCGATGAACATTGGGGTACATGTGTCTCTTTCAATTCTGGTTTCCTCGGTGTGTATGCCCAGAAGTGGGATTGCTGGGTCATAAGGGAGTTCTATTTACAATTTTTTAAGGAATCTCCAACTTTGAGTAGTATACTTTAAAAATTAAATAATAAGCTAGAAACACTTTATTTGAAAACCATAGTTTTCAATTTCAGAAGTCTTAAAAGTTTTTACTTTCTGGTTTATTAACACTTTATGAAATCCGTAAAGTATACCATAATGATGAAAATCTTAGTTCATTTTTAATCATTTTAACTATTATTCATTGAGTATTTTAACTGAATGTAGTCTTAGAAGTATATTGATTAAATTGTAATGAAGAGACACTTGGAAATGGGAAAAACTAAATAGGCACATTATCCACATAACTTTTTTTTTATTATTCATTGCATCTCATAGCTCTGGATGACCTGATTCCTAGTTTGAGACAGAAATTTAAAAGCAATGAGCATAAATAAAAATGCCCTTTGAACTTGTAAAGGGGAATTACATAGTCCATTTGAAAAGTTCAGTCTGTCAGGCAGTTCAGGCGCTCAGTCATGTCCAACTCTTTGTGACCCCATGACCCACAGCACGCCAGGCCTCCCTGTCCATCAACAACTTCTGGAGTCCACCCAAATCCATGTCCATTGAGTCGGTAATGCCATCCAACCATCTCATCTTCTGTCCTCCCCTTCTCCTCCTGCCCTCAGTCTTTCCTAGCATCAGCGTCTTTTCCAGTGAGTCAGCTCTTCGCATCAGGTGGCCAAAAGTGTTGGAATTTCAGCTTCACCATCAGTCCTTCCAATAAACACCCAGGACTGATCTCCTTTAGGATGGACTGGTTGGATCTCCTACTCCTTACATAAAACTTTATCCTGTTTTATGCCCCCAAATTCTTAGCTCAGCCTTCACTGCAACTGGATCCTGTCATAAACTTCCATGTCTTAAGTTTCTTGATACTAAAAATACTACTGTTAAACTCTCTAAGTAATTTTAGTAATTGAATTTTCCCTAATATTTAATATGAATAGATCAAGAATACAGGTGTGATTTTAGAAATGGGAAAAAGATTCTCTTCTACATTTTCTAATTTGTACTCTTTGTATTTTTATAAGTGTGTGTGTACACATTTGCCATTAATCAAATATCTGGGTAATTTCTGAAAATGAACAATTTCCACCGAGGCTTACATTTCTGAATTTACAGCTCCAGATGGCTCTCCACAGATGCTTCTTAACCTGGATGATTCTGCTTGATTGGTTTACAAAGTTTAATGTAAAAACAAACAAACCAAAAAAAGAAAACCCTTCCTTTCAGAATAACACTGAATTATTCAGACAATAATGTACATATTATATTAAGTACATTTAATACTTAAAACTTTGTATTTCTCATAAATTTATAGACAACTAATATGTTAACCAAAATGATGAAAACTAGCAGTAAAACAAATAACTTTTTAATTAATTTGAATAAATCCACCATTTCCAGAAATAGGGAATGCATTTGAGGCTTTTAAGTAGCATTTCCTTATTTTATTAAAACTTCATGTTATATAGTTTACATTTATATACATTTATCTTGTATATAATGGTAAAATGAAGGCAAACTTTGATTAACCAAGTCATCTATGTTTAAATAATATATCATAAGGGAAGTAGGAAGAACTGCAAGGTGAAATAATTTTCCTGGTGTACCCTCCTCCAGGGGATCTTCCTGACCCAGGGATCAATCCCACATCCTCTGTGGCTCCTGCACTGCTGGTGGATTCTTTACTGCTGAGTCACCAGGGAAGCTCATATTCGTAAATCAGTTAGTTCTATTCAGTTCAGTCACTCAGTCGTGTCTGATTCTTTGTGACCCCATGCACTGCAGCACACAAGGCCTCCCTGTCCATCACCAACTCCTGGAGTTTACTGAAACTCATGTCCATTGAGTCAGTGATGCCATCCAACCACCTCGTCCTCTATCGTCCCCTTCTCCCATCTTCAATCATTCCCAGCATCAGGGACTTTTCAAATGACTTAGCTCTTTGCATCAGGTGGCCACAGTATTGGAGTTTCAGCTTCAACATTAGTCCTGCCAGTGAACACTCAGTACTGATCTCTTTAGGATGGACTGGTTGGATGTCCCTGTAGTCCAAGGGACTCTCAAGAGTCTTCCCCAACACCACAGTTCAAAAGCATCAATTCTTCAGCACTCAGCTTTCTTTATAGTCCAACTCTGACATCCATACATGACTCCTGGAAAAACTATAGCCTTGACTAGACAGACCTTTGTTGACAAAGTAATAAATAATCATAAAATAATTATGTATCCCTAAGATGTGGCACATGGAATATGAAAATCTAGTATATTTTAATCATGTTAATGACATTTAAAACTGGAGAGGACATAGCCACTTCTAAAAAGATGTATAAGACACTTCTCAAAAACTGTATAATGTTATCCATTCATTTGCATAGATCTAATAAAATAATTCTGCAATTTATCGGATGGGCACAATGTCAGTAAGGTCAAACCGGTGCAGATAGTTCACCAGCAGGACTAGCAGTGGACACAAAGTCCTCATCAGGACAGTCCTCCAGAAAAACTATCTCTGTGGCTTTGTGCTGCCAGCCAACACAGGTTACATGTTAAATGACTCAAGTACTTTCTTCTCCATGGTCATATATCATGGAATTATACAGAATATTGTATTCAGCATTGATTATTGTTATGTTCTCAGATGCAGCAACATAGATGGACCTAGAGTTATCATACTAAGTGAAGAAAATCATGAAGAGAAAAACAAACATATTACTTATAGTGGAATTTCAAGTATGGCACAAATGAACCTAATACAGATACAGACTCACGGATGTAGAGAACACACCTGTGGTTGCTGTGGGGGAGGTGGGTGTGGGAGAGAAGAACTGGGAGTTTGAGAAGCAGACTAGTAAACAGGATGGATAAACAACAAGGTCCTATTCTATAGCATAGGGGACTACATTCAATATCCTGGGATAAGCCATAATGGAAAAGAATATAAAAACAAATGTATATATGTGTATACCTGAGTCATTTTGCTTACAGCAGGGATTAATACAAAATTACAAATCAATTATACTTCAGTATTTTACTAGTGTGTGAGATGAGTGCAATTGTGCGGTAGTTTGAGCATTCTTTGGCATTGCCTTTCTTTGGAATTGGAATGAAAACTGACCTTTCCCAGTCCTGTGGCCACTGCTGAGTTTTCTAAATTTGCTGGCATATTGAGTGCAGCACTTTCACAGCATCATCTTTCAGCATATGAAATAGCTCAACTGGAATTCCAGCACTTACACTAGCTTTGTTCATAGTGATGCTTTCAAAGCCTCACTTGACTTCACCTTCCTGGATGTCTGGCTCTAGGTAAGTGATCACACCATAGTGATTATCTGGGTCATGAAGATCTTTTTTGTACAGTTCTTCTGTGTATTCTTGCCACCTCTTCTTAACATTTTCTGCTTCTGTTAAGCCATACCATTTCTGTCCTTTATCAAGCCTATCTTTGCATGAAATGTTCCCTTGGTATCTCTAATTTTCTTGAAGAGATTGCTAGTCTTTCCAATTCTGTTGTTTTCCTCTATTTCCTTGCAGTGATCACTGAGGAAGGCTTTCTTATCTCTCCTTGCTATTCTTTGGAACTCTGCATTCAGATGCTTATATCTTTCCTTGTCTCCTTTGCTTTTCACTTCTCTTCTTTTCACAACTATTTGTAAGGCCTCCCCAGACAGCCATTTTGCTTTTTTGCATTTCTTTTTCTTGGGGATGGTCTTGATCCCTGTCTCCTGTACAATGTCATGAACCTCCATCCATAGTTCATCAGACACTCTGTCTATCAGATCTAGTCCCTTAAATCTATTTCTCACTTCCACTGTATAATCATAAGGGATTTGATTTAGGTCATACCTGAATGGTCTAGTGGTTTTCTCTACTTTCTTCACTTTCAGTCTGAATTTTGCAATAAGGAGTTCACGATATGAGCCACAGTCAGCTCCCGGTCTGCTCAAAATTCTCCAAGCCAGGCTTCAGCAGTACATGAACCGTGAACTTCCAGATGTTCAAGCTCATTTTAGAAAAGGCAAAGGAACCAGAGATCAAATTGCCAACATCCACTGGATCATCGGAAAAGTAAGAGAGTTCCAGAAAAACATCTATTTCTGTTTTATTGACTATGCCAAAGCCTTTGACTGTGTGGATCACAATAAACTGTGGAAAATTCTGAAAGAGATGGGAATACCAGACCACATGACCTGTTTTTTGAGAACCTATATGCAGGTCAGGAAGCAACAGTTAGAACTGGACACAGAAAAACAGACTGGTTCCAAATAGGAAAAGGAGTACATCAAGGCTGTATATTGTCACCCTGTTTATTTAACTTCTATGCAGAGTACATCATGAGAAACGCTGGGCTGGAGGAAGCACAATCTGGAATCAAGATTTCCGGGAGAAATATCAATAACCTCAGATATTCGGATGACACCACCCTTATGGCAGAAAGTGAAGAGGAACTAAAAAGCATCTTGATGAAAGTGAAAGAGGAGAGTGAAAAAGTTGGCTTGAAGCTCAACATTCAGAAAACGAAGATCATGGTATCCAGTCCCATCACTTCCTGGCAAATAGATGGGGAAACAGTGTCAGATTTCATTTTTGGGGGCTCCAAAATCACTGCAGATGGTGACTGCAGCCATGAAATTAAAAGACGCTTACTCCTTGGAAGGAAAGTTATGATCAACTTAGATGGCATATTCAAAACCAGAGACATTATTACTTCGCCAACAAAGGTCCGTCTAGTCAAGGCTATGGTTTTTCCAGTGGTCATGTATGGATGTGAGAGTTGGACTGTGAAGAAAGCTGAGGGCCGAAGAATTGATGCTTTTGAACTGTGGTGTTGGAGAAGACTCTTGAGAGTCCCTTGGACTGCAATGAGATCCAGTCAGTCCTTCCTAAAATAGATCAGTCCTGGTGTTCATTGGAAGGAATGATGCTGAAGCTGAAACTCCAATACTTTGGCCACCTCATGTGAAGAGTTGACTCATTGGAAAAGACTCTGATGCTGGGAGGGATTGGGGACAGGAGGAGAAGGGGACAACAGAGGATGAGATGGCTGATTGGCATCACTGACTTGATGGACATGAGTTTGGGTAAACTCTGGGAGTTGGTGATGAACAGGGAGGCCTGGCCGTGCTGTGCTTCATGGAATTGCATAGAGTCAGACACGACTGAGTGACTGAACTGAACTGAACTGATACTTCAATAAAAATGTTTAAAAATATGTTCTTAGATATAGAATTTTATCTACAACCAACAGAATTAAAAGTGCTCACAATTATTCAGCTTGATCTAATGTTTATTTTTGATGCCTTAATATTTACTGGTTCTTTTTGAAGGGTATATCAGAAGCATGAGAAACCAGTGAACTGGGTTACTTGTTAGCCATTGCTTTTTAATATATTCAATGAAAAGGAAAAAAAAAGGCCCTCAAATTTCTCAAAATAAGAACATACTCTGTGAAAATATCTGTAGCCAAGAGATGTTTACAAACACATCCCCTTTCCTGCTGCTCTTATTAGAATCTTGAACATTATTTTTTCCTCTGTAGCTCAGAAAGAGCTTTTATTCTCTCCCATCCAGTGAATGACCATGTTTGGAGGTTTCTCAATGACACTCTTTTACCAATGGCACCTCATTATTTCATAAGTCAGTAAATAAACAACTTCTTTTTTTAACGTTTCTTCGAGAAACTTATCCTGAAGCTATACTTTGACACTTTCTACAATACTCTGGAAGTTTCTGGCATCTTGCAAAGACACACCATTCTGTTGCCATCCCTGTTATTGCTAATTCTACAGAAAATGCTGATGTCCCTGTAGGCAATTGGTCTAACCCCTTGGTTCCTCAGTTTTCTCCTCTCCCTCTGTCATATAATCTTCCCCTTCATCCTATCCACACACCCAGGGTGACATGCTAAATCTTGTCATCACAGGGAGAGACTCAAAATTAGTCCTGGCCCTCTCATCATATGATATCAGGACAGCACAAATTATCTTTTTTTAAGATTTTTTTTATGTGGACCTTTAAAAAAATGTTATTGACTTTGTTAAAATATTGCTTCTGCTTTATGTTTTAGTTTAGCGGGTTTTTTTTTTTTTTTTGTTGTTGTTGTTGTTGTTGTTTGTTTTGCCACAAGGCATGTGGGATTTTAGCTCCCTGACCAGGGTTTGTCGAACTTGTGCCCCCCATGAAGCCTTAACCACTGATGTGGCAGGGAAGTCCCTGGGAGTCATTTTAAAATCTGCAGGTAATTAGGGTTAAAAATGTGTTCATATTTTCTTCCAACAATATATTTACTTGTTCACATCCCCTGAGATTCTTCTCTCTAGTGCTGGTAAACCAACTTTGAGTTCCACTGGGTTCTATGACTCATTTTCCTTTAGTCACTTCCCTATAATTTTCACTCCTTGAATGAGTCAAGGGTTTTACAGAATTGACAGATATTCGCAAACCATTTCCTTTTCCTGAAACATATTTGCCTCATTCTTCACCCACTTGTCATAACAAAGAAACACACAAATGTAAACATAACACATGGTCATTATCGAATATCCTTCCAGGTCACTTGTTAAGGAATCACACTCATCTAATCTTCTGATTGAAGATCTCCAGCTTCTGGGGGCACCCACATCCCCTGACCATGTCACTCACCTTTTCCTTTCAACACCTAGTGTACAACTTTTTTCAACTTTTGAGAACCTCTGATTGAACCTCCCTACTCTTATTCTCATTGGATGACTTTACTTTTTTCCATCAACAAAGACCTCTTTTACGGTTGCACTAATAAGTCCTTACTGCAAGATGCTACACATAACCACCTTCTCTTTCACTCTTCTGTTGAAATCCTCTATATGACAAAAGTCTGATTTTCCACTTAGTTTCCAGATTTTCCCTTGCCAAAGGATTCAGGGATGTCCCTTTACTGACAACTCAATCTTTCCCCTGAATTTTAACTTATCTTCTTATTATGAATATTCTCCATCAATATACAAATATACATTAGGCTCGCTCTACTCTGCTTCTCTCTTGCTCTCTTCTCTCTCCCTCTCCATATATATCCTTGTACATATAACAATTGTAATACCAGAAAGATCTCTTCAGGAAAATCAGAGATACCAAGGGAACATTTCACGCAAAGATGGGCTCAATAAAGGACAAAAATGGTCTGGAGCTAACAGAAGCAGAAGATACTAAGAAGAGGTGGCAAGAATATACAGAAGAAAGGTACAAGAAAGATCTTCATGACCCAGATAATCACAATGGTGTGATCACTCACCTAGAGCCAGACATCCTGAAATGTGAAGTCAAGTGGGCCCTAGGAAGCATCACTATGAACAAAGCTAGTGGAGGTGATGGAATTCCAGCTGAGCTCTTTCAAATCCTAAAAGATGATGCTATGAAAGTGCTGCCCTCAACATGCCAGCAAATTTGGAGAACTCAGCAATGGCCACAGGACTGGAAAAAGTCAGTTTTCATTCCAATCTCAAAGAAAGGCAATGCCAAAGAATGCTCAAACTACTATACAATTGCAGTCATCTCATATGCTAGCAAAGTAATGCTCAAAATTCATGAAGCCAGGCTTCAACAGTATGTGATCTGTGAACTTCCAGATGTTCAAGCTGTATTTAGAAAAGGCAAAGGAACCTGAGATCAAATTGCCAACATCTGGTGGATCATCAAAAAAGCAAGAGAGTTCCAGAAAAACATCTATTTCTGCTTTATTAACTATTTCAAAGTCTTTGACTGTGTGGATCACAACAAATTGTGGAAAATTTTGAAAGAGATGGGAATACCAGACCACCTGACCTGCCTCCTGAGATATCTGTATGCAGGTCAAGAAGCAACAGTTAGAACTGAACATGGAGCAACAGACTGGTTCCAAATCGGGAAAGGAGTATGTCAAGGCTATATTTTGTCACTCTGCTTACTTAACTTCTATGCAGAGTACCTCATGCAAAATGTCAGGCTGGATGAACCCCAAGTTAGAATCAAGATTGCTGGGAGAAATATCAATAACCTCTGATATGCATGTGACACCATCCTTATGGCAGAAAGTGAAGAAGAACTAAACAGTCTCTTGATGAATCTGAAAGAGGAGAGTGAAAAAGGTAACTTAAAACACAACATTTAGAAAAGTAAGATCATGGCATCTGGTCCCATCACTTCAAGGCAAATAGATGGGGAAACAGTGGCTGACTTTATATTTTTGAGGGGGGGGGCTCCAAAATCACTGCTGATGGTGACTGCAACCATGAAATTAAAAGACACTTGTTCCTTCAAAGAAAAGTTATGACCAACCTAGACAGCATATTAAAAAAGCAGACATTACGTTGCCAACAAAGGTCCATATAGTCAAATATATGGTTTTTCCAGTTGTCATATATAGATGTGAGAGTTGGACTATAAAGAAAGCTGAGAGCCAAAGAATTGATGCTTTTGACCTGTGGTGCTGGAGAAGATTCTTGAGAGTCCCTTGGACTGCAAGGAGATTCAACCAGTTCATTCTCAAGAAAATCAATCCTGAATATTCATTGGAAGGACTGATGCTGAAGTTGAAACTACAATACTTTGGCCACCTGATGCCAAGAACTGACTCATTGGAAAAGATCCTGATGCTGGGAAAGATTGAAGGCAGGAAGAGAAGGGGACAACAGAGGATTAGATGGTTGGATGGTATCACCGACTCAATGGATATGAATTTGAGTAAATCCTGTGTGTTGGTGATGGACAGGGAGGCCTGGTGTGCTGCAGTCCATTGGGTGGCAAAGAGTTGGACATGACTGAGTGACTGAACTGAACTGAATGGAAAGATAATTTATTAAAGGCTAATTGTTAAGTTTTATGTATATTAAATTTTTTTTGCATACAACAGTATCTAAAAATAACACTAATAAGGGATACATGTGTGTGTGTGTTTATGTATGTATATATGGGTGTCTCATTCTCTTCAGTCTTTCTAATCCTCTTTGGTCTCCCCTCATGCCTCAGTAGTAAAGAATCTGCCTACAATGCAGGAAACTTGGGTTTTATTTCTCGATCGAGAAGATTCCCTAGAGAAGGAAATGGAAATCCTCTCCAGTATTCTTGGCTGGAAAATCCCAGGGATAGAGGAGCCTGTGGTCTACAGTCCATGAGGTCTCAAAAGAGTCAGACACAACTTCCCAACTAAACAGTCCTCCTTAAAGCCATGTTTCTCACAGCAAATGTTGCTTTCAACTTCCATTCTCTGTTCATTCTTCCCAATGTAATAAAACATTTCTTGCTTAGGGTGCCCATGACCTAAACGTAGCAAATCCAGTGGGCATTTATTCATGTGACCCCTACATTCAATAGGGATGATGAGTTGAAGCTCATTTACACCCCTTGTCTCTGTGGTGTTATGTTCTCCTGGATTTTCTCAGTCCTCTTAGATAAAGTATTGATTTGGTCAAAAAGTTTGCTGGGGTTATTCCATATCATCTGACAGAAAAACCAGAACAAGCTTTTTGGCTAGCCTATTACTTTTCAGGCTCTATCTTTTGACTCTTCTACTTTAAATTCACTTTGAAGGTAAGCTCATCAATGTCCATGGCTTGAAATTTCACCTAGGTATTAGCAACATTCAGTGGCATATCTCTAATAGGATACTTCTCTTAAGGTCCAGTCCCATGTATATAACTGCCTACCTGAAAGATCTTTGAGCACACTTTACAAACATCTCCATGAGAGGACATGATATCCAAATCCATCTCTCCTCCAGTGATATCTCCAGCCTTAACTGGTAATTCATATGGCTGCTCATGGGCTTCCTGGGTGGTGATAGTGGTAAAGAACTCACTTGCCGGTGCAGGAGACATAAGAGACAAGGGTTCAATCCCTGGTTTGGGAAAATCCCCTGGAGGAGGTCATGGCAACTCACTCCAGTATTCTTGCTTGGAGAATCCCATGGGAAGAGGAGCTTGGCAGGCTATGGTCTATATGGTTTTACAGATTCGAACAGGACTGAAGCAACTTAGCAGGCATACATGTATGAGCTTGTTAGGTGGCTCAGTGGTGAAGAATCTGGCTGCCAATGCAGGAGACATGGTTCCATCTCTGTGTCGGAAAGATCCTCTGGGGAAGGAACTGGAAACTCAGTCCAGTATTCTTGCCTGGAAAATCCCATGGACAGAGGAGCCTGTCAGGCTACAGTCTATCAGACCTGCAAAGAGTTGGACATGACTGAAGTGACTTAGCACATGGCTGCTAATAACTCAAGCTAGAGCTTGAACTTTCATCTCTCCAATCCCTCACAAGGTCAATGGTTGGCATTTCTAAAATCAATCCATCACCCAGGCCAGACTCTAAAACCAAGGAGCATTATGTCCATGCTTGAGATCTGTTAGACTACTGCAAAAATCTCTTATTCCCTCCCTTTATTTCCCTACTCCAAGCCACTTTCCGCATGAAAACCAGGGTGATTTTATTTCAACACATATATGATCACATTCTTTCCTCCTTTAACATCTTTCAGAGTCTGGCCATTAAATTTATAATATAGTCTAAAATTCTGAACAAACACTCAAATATTCCCCATGATCTTTGCTTTAAAAAACTCCTGCCTTGTTCATTATGCTCCAGGAACAGAAGCTCCTTTTCAGCTCCCGAAATACAAGCAAGATTTTGTTCCCACCTGAACGTCATAACAGAATATTTCCTCTCCCTGGATCATTCTCCTCCCCACATTTCACTGCTCATCTATGACTCATGCTTCAGATCTCAACTTAAACATCACTTCCTCAAAGACTACTTTGATGTCTCAATACAAATTAAGCTTCTCCAGTCATCTTCTCAGATTGTATTTCTTTTCAAAGCATCTAATGCACCTTTTAAATTGCATATTCATTTGTGTGATTATTTATTGTGTCTGTCTTTTCACACCCACACTTCTTCGCAGGACCTCCTAGGTGATATATTTTCTTCATCCTTGAACACCCAGTTCCTAGGTATAGTAGGTGCTAGGACCTTACAGCAGTGTATAGGTTGTTCAGAGCACACTGATACTAGTGCCTGGGGTGAGTGATGGTTTAATTCTAGCCTGTGCACTGCTTGCTCCCACTGCTCCTGGGACAGGACAAGGACATCCTGGAGGTATGTCTTTTACTAGCTTTGCACACAGGTCCATGGGGAGAGGAGCCGGGTGGGTTACAGTCCATATTATCACAAACAGTCAGGTACATATGAGTGACTAATACAAACACGCACACCATAAAGATGAGGGGGCCCTTGTAGGTACTCGACAACTGGGGGCTGAAATACAGAATTAGCTTTTGGGGCAACTTTTAAAAATGCTTTCTAACATGAGTCAGATTAGGATAAATTTTTGATTTTTATGTTTCACTAACAATTGCTCTAATTATTAGCTGAATATGAATGAGCAAAGAATTTCAGTTGCATTCATGCTAATACACTGCTGTGCCTGAAAGTTTCTCTTCTTAATTGCAGGAGTGTTAATAACCATATTCAAAGCTAGATTCTCTTTCTGACTTACAGAACATTCTGTCTCATTGCCTTTACAGAGAAACAACTCCCATTAAAAAATGTTCATAGAATAATTAACTGCCCATTTGACATATTATGCCATCTACTCAAGTTACCAACTTGGCACAAAGTGGATTTTATAAATTCTATTATATAAATGGACTCTGTTTAACTTTGTCCCTTGGTTTGGGTATTTGTTTCATAAAATTCTGTTCATGATGATGAGAATAAGAGAAAGTGAGTATATCAGTTATCATAAATTAAAAATACAATGCGCTTCCCTTGTAGCTCAATGATAAAAAACCCACATGCCAATGCAGGAGATGCAGGTTTGATCCCTGGGTTGGGAAGAGAATCCCCTGGAGAAGAGAATGACAACCCACTCCAGTATTCTTGCCTAGAAAATTCCATGGACAGAGAAGCCTGGTGGGCTACAGTCCATGGGGTCACAAAGAGTGGACATGACTAAGTGACTAAACAATAAAAATACATCTCAAAATCACCAAATTGGGAGTGCTATCATATTGAAATAAAGATACAGTAATACATCCTCAATATAGCATAAAACTATGGCGTTAGTTTTATGAAAAAGTCACTGAATGTTTGTTAGCTTTTTAAAAAATGTGAATAATGTCTGAGTATGTTGGGGGAAAAGATATATCACAGGAAAGCATTCCCCTGAGAGGAGGGTGCTTGATTACTTAAAAAAAAATACAGTTTCTATTTTATTAATAGAATTTGCTTTCTTTTAGGAACTCAATAAATTATAATTTATTATAAAATAAACCTACATCTTACTTTCATAGGAAACAACACCTTTTAAGACAGTTTCAATACTTGCTTGTGCTATTTCTACACAGAAATGGCTACTAGATCTAATAACCTGTCTGTGGCATCGTTTTAAAAAATATATACAATGGGATCTGAGATTCAACAGCTGGCTCACACTAAGTGGCTCAGATGTTAAGAATTTGCCTGCAATGCAGGAGGTGCAGGTTTGGTCCCTGGGTCGGGAAGATACCCTGGAGGAGGAAATGACAACCTACTCCAGCGTACTTGCCTGATAAATTCCATGGACAGAGGAGCCTGCTGGGCTACTGTCCATGGGGTAGCAAAGAGTCAGATAGGACTGAGCGACTAACACTTTCACTTTCACAGCTCCACTGCAGCCAACCAACTATGAAAACACATGCCAAGGTTTTAAGTAAACCAAGGAATCACTTTTCCCATTGAAACCTTGTGGCTTTTGCTTTTACAGTTTCTGCCTGGTTTTTGTGTTTTCTTGTTTAAGAATATTCTTAAAAGGTAAAACAGAAACTGTTTTGTAATACAGGAGCATGCCCATTAGGGTAGTCTGGTGGGGGGGGGGAGGGGAAGAGTGAGGGAACTAGACCTCTATTTTTATGACCATAAACTGATAGAAGTGTCAACTATAAATTGACACTTGCCCAAAGCATGCCAGCAACTGAAGAACAAGGGCATTTGCCGTCTGCCTCTGTGGAGACTGACCCCTGTGCTGCTGCAGCTGTTGGCCCTCAACACCCCTGAGGGAGTTCAGGGTGGAGAGGGAGGCGCTCTGTGCTCCTGGGAATCTGGTGACTGGTCTTTAGATAGATAATTTCAGGAACTGATTTCATGATTCCAATCCTTGCATCTCCTCGTATCTAGAAAAGCACTAAATCCCTTCATGATGACATCAATTATTCATACTAGGAGAAAAACTCTTATAAAGTAAGCACTTGATTGCATTGAATTCCCCCTTCACCAAAATCTTATATATTGACCTTGCCCCATTACCTGTTCAGAGCAGTCTCTCAGAGCTATCTGAGGTGCTGTCTCCCAGGCTGCAGTCCTCATTTTGTCCCAAATAAAACTTAACTTGAAACTCTCATGCTGTGCATATTTTTCAGTCAACAGAAGTGTTGCCACATAGAGATATAAAAATGCTAAACAGCTGTATGTTTTAGCAACAGATTTGTAATTGCCTAGAGAAATGAACCCAGAGAAGTCCATCTGCTGGTGCTGCTGCCTCTATCAGCAGAACCACCCATGCAAGGTGAGTCAGATCTGGACAACAGCATCACAGATCAAATTTCAATGGACTTCAATTTCCCCTGGATGAACCTACTGCTGCTAAGTTGCTTCAGTCGTGTCTGACTCTGTGCAACCCCATAGACAGCAGCCCACCAGGCTCACCTGTCCCTGGGATTCTCCAGGCAAGAGCACTGGAGTGAGTTGCCATTTCCTTCTCCAATGCATGAAAGTGAAAAGTGAAAGTGAAGTCGCTCAGTCGTGTCTGACTTCTAGTGACCCCATGGACTGCAGCCCATCAGGCTCCTCCATCCATGGGATTTGCCAGGCAAGAGTGCTGGAGCGGGTTGCCACTGTGGCCACAAATGGCTGAAGTCACTCCGCCATCAGTTCGCGGTGAAAGTTTGCTGTTTCCTGCGATTGAGATGCAACAGGAATCATTTACAAGCAAAAGGCCACACTGCAAAGGCTACAACATGCCTGATTAAATTTCTGTACCTGAGGAGGGGTGCTAGCAAACATAGCTTTTGATCTGGCAGCATGTTGATAAAACAGTCCAATCATATAAAACACTAAAAATCATAGGACATGCCTTTGGCAGAGGCTGAAAATGTTATAAGGATGACCTCAATTTAGAAAATCACAGAGGTCAATTTTTTTCAAATGATAAAATTTAGGCTCATCAACACACACAAAAATAATCTATCCTACTTTATAAACATTGCTCATAGTACCAGATGTACTTTGAAAAAACAATTATTTTTATAATGGCACTTACTAACTACAGGAATAGACAATGTCTTAAATTGACTCCAAATTACACAAGGAAAACAAGTGTCTTGGGGTAAATTCACTTCTCTAATCTCATATTCACGAATAGATCACAATGTAAGTCACTACAATGTTCATACCATGACATGTACTTACAAATATTTAACTATTAATATAAACTGCTTCCCAAATTGAGGAAGGAGATTTAGGAAATCATAAATGAAAGAAAAGGTGCAGAAAAGAAAACACATATATAGAAAAGCAGGAAAGAAGTAGGGATCCTAGATCCAAATTCTGTTCTGTTAATGCAATGTCATTAATAGAAGGTCTTCAGTTTGTAGTTACTGCTGAACTACAGTTCTTCGGTCATCTATATTATATCTTATTCTTAGACTTGATACATCACATCACCTACAGAGAAGCAGCAAGGACAATGCTTTATAATCTTTCTAAACTTTCAAACTGAAATTTAGTTGTGAACACATTTAAAAGGTACTGCTGACTTAGCTCTTAGGACTACTGGAATCAGAATCTATCATGCCACTGGCATTGGATTTTGGCTTCCAGTTGCTTTAGTATCTTGGCACTTTAGCTGACAACTAGGTTCCTAATTCCTTAAAGGAATGAATGATATTGGTTGTTTGTCTTTTCCTAGAATACCTCTTCTAATAGTGTACATAAAATAAGGTCTCAGGAAAGGTCTGCTTGTTAATTTACTGAAAAAGAAAACTTATGTTCATATAGATGAGGTATGTTGGGTTGTGAAGAAACATAGAATACCTAAGTTTAGACTTAGAATTATTGTTGTTGCTGTTCAGTTGCTAAGTCAATCCGACTCTTTGCAACCTCGTGGACTGTAGCATGCCAGGTTCATCTGTCCTCCACTATCTTATATGGTTTGATAAAATTCATGTCCATTGAGCTAGTGATGCCATCTAAACACCTCATTCTCTACTGCCCCTTTCTCCTCCTGCCTTGAGTCTTTCCCAGCATCAGGATCTTTTCCAATGAGTTGACTGTCCATATCAGGTGGCCAAAGTATTTGAACTTCAGCTTCAGCATCAGTCCTTCCAATGAATATTCACGGTTGATTTCCTTTAGAGTTGACTGGTTTGATCTCCTTGAAGTCCAAGGGATTCTTAAGAGTTTTCTCCAGCACTACAGTTTCAAAGCATTAATTCTTTGGTGCTCAGCCTTCTTTATGGTCCAAATTTCACATTCATACATGATTAATGGCAATACCATAGCTAAGTATTATAGGAAACACTAAAACTTATCCAGTCCCAGATATTGACCTACATCTTGAACTCCACTGGAAGGGCTTCCATGCCCTCTCTTCTAAGTATGGCCCTTCCAATCCAGATCACATTCAGCGACTCAGGGAGGAGGGACAGTTTCCTCTTACTTCTGTTTCCTTCTTTTCTCTTTTCCCACTTTACCTGTCTTTTCTTTTTTACTTTGTTTCAATCATAAACTTAAGGTTTCTTACCTCCCCACTTGATTATATTTTCTTAAAAGATGCAAATGATTGCATACATTTCATTTTCACATGGGGTTATATAGAGATAACAAGAATAATAATTATTATCATATACATGCACACACCTATATGTATGTATGTATATGTATATATGCACAGATATTTAAAGTCAACTTAACTATCTCTATGTATGAAAGGATATGTATTTTATACAAGGGTTCCACAGTTTTTTAGTGAAAACACAATACAGAGTTAAATCAGAATCAAACCCAAAATGGTTAAATACTTAAACATTTAAAATAATAATTTTAAAAGATATTTCTTTTGAAATTACAAAATATTAACTTTCTAAATCTACATGCTTACTTGTCTAATTGGGCTTGTTTTGAAAACTTATTAGATAGGAGCAAAGGGAAAATGGACAGAGGGAGATTAAGAACAGAGTCATAGTCGAAATTTTATTTACATTTTATAGTAGAAAATTTGACAAAAATAAGTGAATAATAAAATGTCTCAATAATCTAAACTCTCTGATTTAACTGGCCATTATCTTGGTCTAGCAGAATTAAGTAACAAATAAAGATAATGCTTCAATATTTAGATGATATTAATTCTTCAACAGTTAGATGATAACAAACTGAAAATTCAGTTCTTCAAATAGTACTAACACTGGTCAATATTTAATGCAAATAGCTTGCATTTTTTAGCAGAGGTCATTAAAATCTAATAGAAATACAGTACAGACTTAGGCGATTATATATTCAAAATTATATCAAATATTTACTGATTGATGGATAGAAATAATCAGTAAAAATTTCCTCTTCCTCAAAATGTTCCAGCACTGGATCTTTGTCCTAGACTTTTCAAGATGTACACTATTTCATTTCATGATGAATGCCTGATGAACAGTACCAGCAGAACCCTGTCCTCTGGGTTTGTTTTACAAGTGGAAGATGCTTGTCAATTTTCAGCACAGAGTACATATGAGAAGGAGCATTTTCCTTTCATGTTCTGTTGCTTCAAGACACAGTGAAGAAAAAGTTCCCTTTAAAGAAACAAAACACCCCACAAAAAAGCAAGCTAGTGGAGAGAACAAGATGGCAGGGGAGTAGGTGGACATGGAGTACAAATCTCTCCATGGATGCATCCGGAATGCACCTTCAGACACAGAAATGCATGCAGAACACCAGCTGTGAGTGGACAGGAGTACCTGACCAGTGGAAAAGAATATGTAGAACCACACAAAACTCAGTAGGACAAAGGAACTAGGGGGAAAAACAGCAGTGTTGGTAGAACAGGACCTGCCCTTGGTGGGTGGGGAGCTGAAGCAGGAATCCGATCCCCACATCAGCAAAATTGTCTGAGTCAGAGGAGAAATATTTAAGGCTGACGGTGAAACAGCTGATCTGTGGCAGCCTAAATGGAATGAGAATCAGACAGTCCTTGCTGTGGCCATACACACCCTAGACAATGTCACAGGTTCCCTGGAAGGCATAGTGGCTGGGAGCTGGAGTTTAGGGATTGTGGAGCAATCCCAGGGCGAGGGCTGCTGTTGACTGTGGAGAGACAGAGGGAGGAGACTGTGGGCGAAAATGCCTGTGGAGGAAAGCCAGGAGCGGTGGAAGCAAGGAGATACTGCTAAGTCATGCATAGGGGGTGAAGCCATCACCATAGCCTCTCTCTCTCCACACACCAGCCTTGGCAGCTGAACAATAGAGAGGCTGGCCCATCAAAGCCTGACACACTGAACCACAGAGTAGAAACCCACCCAGGGTGCCTCTCTAAGTGCCTAATGTGTAGATCTACAGAGTAGGACCCCAGCCAGGGGGCCACCTCTATGAGCCTGATGCACCAAACAACAGAGAAGGACCCCAGGCAAGGAGCCCTCTAAGTTCCTGAATGGGCAGAACTGTGAAGACTGGCCAAAGAGGCCTTCTGGTCCCCAGCTACAGAGTCTTGAAAAAAGGCTCTGATAGGGCCATAACTCCTGCAGCAGAGGCAGTCCGTGTCTCTGCACATTTGGTGCCACCAAGGTCCCCATAACCCAAGCAGTTGTGCCACCTTCATGCTCAACCCTCACTGGGGCAGAGTTGCCATGGGCAAAAAAATGTCTTGCTTCTATGCATGGAGGGTCGCTTCAGTCATGTCCCACTCTTTGTGATGCTGTGAACTGTGGGCTGCCAGGCTTCTCTGTCAAGGGGCGTTCTGCAGACAAGGATACTGGAGTATATTGGCCAATATTGGTTTCCATACCCTTCTAGAGTACTATATTTCCTGCTGCCCTAGACACCAACTCCCCTGCGTACCTGGTGCTATCAGAACACCTGCAACCCAAACAGCAGCACCACCTTCACATGCGGACTAGGACAGACCCAAGTCCTCCAGGGCAGCCTCAGGAGCATACCCCAGTGGATGACCCAAGTACAGAGGTGGAAATAAAACCACAATTAAAACCCAGGGGCAGTGTAGCTAAGTAAGAAGACCAAAAACCTTCTTACCAACTGTACAAGCTGCAGATTAAACCCATGTGATCAACTATGCAGACTCTGTGTCTATCGAATATATAAAAGGACACTGAGAGTTCCCACAGAAGAAAACAGACTAGCTCTGATAGCTGCGGACATTGGAGGCAAGAACACACAGGAGCAGGACTAGATTAGAATCAGGGCTGCCCACACAGCAGGTCTAGAGACCAGCAAATCGTTGGAGGGCATCCTAGGGAGGTGAAGTGGACTGCGGCTCCCAGTGGGGGAAAGGACGCTGACAGCAGTAACTCAAGTAAAACATTTATTATTCTTATGTTTTGACTTGTTCTGTAGATTCTTTTGGATTTTTCTTTTCTTTTTCTTCTTTTCCTTCACCCTGCCCCCATTGCAGTTGTCGATTTTATTGGCACTCTGAAATCTAATAAAGCTTTCGAGGTTTTCTTTCTTCCTTTCTCTTTTTTCAGTCACAATTTTTATTGTTGTTATAAACCTCTGCATCTACATTAGGCTTTTGCAGTTCTGTGGAGTTTTCTTTTTTTTTTTCTCTTTTATTCAATTTGAACTTTAATTGTTTTAAGCCTATTATTATTTTCCTACATTTAGTCTTTATTTGCTTTTTCCACTGTTATTTTCCCTGACTGTTAATCTTTAATGTATATAAATCTTCCTTATCTACCTCTATTTAACTTTGCATATCTACTCTATCTTTCTTTTCTGTCTTTCCTTTCCCCTCAACATATTTGTTAGTTTTATTTTAATTGATTTATTCCCCACTTGGCACCTTGCTTTAGTGTTGTTTTCCAGTTTGTGCTTTACTTAGTTGTGTTCTTAACTGGGAGATATATTTTGGCTTAATTTGTTCACTGGGTCAATCTATTGTACTTTACTTTTGTTGGACTACTTTGATTTTGCTTATGGGTGTATATGTATACGTGTATCACTTACTCAATGGACATGATTTTGGGTAAACTCCGGGAGTTGGTGATGGACAGGGAGTCCTGGTGTGCTGCAGTCCATGGGGTTACAAAGAGTCAGACATGACTGAGCGACTGAACTGAACTGATATTCCACTATTTTAATTATTTACCTGATTTTGTAACTACCATTCGTCTGAGGTTCATTTTAGATTTCTCATCTTTGGGTATTTGTTTTAATCTCACTTAAAGCCATAACTAAGCACTTGTGGAACCTTCATTCCTGACCAGAGATCAAGCCTTGAGCTTTTGAAGTGGGAGCACTGACTCCAAGACCCTAGACTGCCAGAGAACTAACCCTAGGGATTATCAAATAGTGAGAACTCACACAAAAGGAACCATCTGAATACAGGACCAGCATTACCCAACCACCAGCAGCACCCTGTGCAGGACACCTCATCTAAACAACAAACAAAACAAAAGTACAAACCCAATCATCAGCAGACAGGATTACTACCTCACTCAGCCTTGCCCATCAGAGGAAAAACAAATAAACAAACAAAAAAAACTCAGCACACATCTCACCTTATATGAAGCTTACACAAACCACTGGACCAACCTTAGGAGGGCAGAAACCAAAAGGAAGAAAGAATTCAAGTCTGGGAGCCTGGGAAACAAACACAATAAGTTTAAAAAAAATATGAAAAGGCAGAGAAATACTACACAAATTAAGGAACAAACTAGAAACACAGAAGTCCAAATAAATGAAGAGGAAATAGGCAAACTACCTGAAAAAGAATTCAGAATAATGATAGTAAAGACAATCAAAAACCTTGAAAATAGAATGGAGAAAATTCAAGAATCAATTAACAAAGATCTTGAAGAATTAAAGAATAAACATACAGAGACAACACAATTACTGAAATTAAAAATACTCTAGAAGGAATCAATAGCAGAATATCTGAAGTAGAAGAACAAATCAGTGAGCTGGAAGATAAAATGGTGGAAATGATTTCTGAAGAGCAGAATAAAATTTTTAAAAGAATGAAAAGAACTGAGGATCATCTCAGAGACACCTGGGGCAATATCAAATGCACCAGCATTCAAATTATAGGGGTCCCAGAAGAAGAGATAAAGATAGGGTATGAGAAAATTTTTGAAGAGATTATAGTTGAAAATTTCCCCAACATGGAAAAGAAAATAGTCAATCAAGTCCAAGAGGCTCAAAGAGTGCCATCCAGGATAAACCCAAAGAGAAACACACCAAGACACATACTAATTAAACTAACAAAGACTAAACACAAAGAAAGAATATTAAAAGCAGCAAAGGAAAAGGAACAAGCAACATACAAGGGGAACCCCATACATTTAACACCTGAGCTTTCAGCAGAAACTCTGCAGGCCAGAAGGGAATGGCAGGATATATTTAAAATAATCAAAGGGAAAAATCTACAACCAAGATTACTGTAACTGGCAAGGATATCATTCAAAATTGATGGAGATATAAAAAGCTTTTAAGACAAGCAAAATTTAAGAGAATTCAGTACCACCAAACAATCTTTACAACAAAAGTTAAAGGGACTTATATTGTCAAGAAATACAAGGGAAGAAAAAGATCTACAAAATCAACCCCAAACAATTAGAAAATGGCAATAGGAACACATATATTAATAATTACTTTAAGTATAAACTGATTAAATGCTCTAACCAAAAGTCACAGACTGGTTTAATGGATTCAAAAACAAGACCCCTCTACATATGCTGTTTACAATAAACCCACTTCAGACCTAAAGACACATATAGACTGAAAGTAAGAGGATGGAAAAATATATTCCATGCAAATGGGAACCAAAAGAAAGCTGGAGTAGCAATCCTCATATCAGACAAAATGGACCTTAAAATAAAGAAGACTGTGAGAGATAAGGAAAGACACTACATAATGATCAAGGAATCAATCTAAGAGGAAGACATAACAATTGTAAATATCTATGAACCCAACATAGGAGCACCTCAATACATAAGACAAACACTAACAGACATAAAAGGAGAATTTGATGGTAACACAATAATAGTAGGAGACTTTTAACACCCCACTCACACGAATGGACAGATCACCAAGACAGAAAATTAATAACTAAACACAAGTCTTAAATGATACTTAGATGAGATGGATTTCATTGATATCTTCAGGACATTCCATCCAAATGAAGAAGAGTACACCTTCTTCTCAAGTGCACATGGCATATTCTCCAGGATAGACCACAATTTGGGTCACAAATCAAACCTCAGTAAATTTAAGAAAACTGAAATTGTATCAAACATCTTCTCCAACTATAACGTTATGAGATTGAATATCAATTACCAAAAATAAATAAATAAATAAATAAACCTGAAAGAAACACAAATGCATGGAGATTAAACAATACATTTCTAAATAACCAACAGGTTACTGAAGAAATTAAAAGGGAAATTAAAAAAATTCTAGAAACAAATGACAATGAAAACGTGACAACTCAAAACCTATGGGATGCAGTGAAAGCAGTTCTAAGAGAGAAGTTTATAGCAATACAATCTTCCCTCAAGAAACAAGAAAAACATCAAATAGACAACCTAACCTTACATTAAAACAATTGGAAAAAGAAAAAAAAAAAACTCCACCAAAATTAGTAGAAGAAATTAAATCATAAAAATCAGAGCAGAAATAAATGAAAAAAATGAAAGAAGCAATAGTAAAGATTAATAAAACTAAAAGCTAGTTCTTTGAGAACATAAACAAAACTGACAAACCTTTAGCCAGACTCATCAAGGAAAAATGTAGAGATGAATAAAATCAACAAAATTAGAATTGAAAAAGGAGAGGTTACAACAGACAATGTAGAAATACAAAGGCTTATAAAAGGGGATAATGAACAACTATATGGCAATAAAATGGATAACCTGGAAGAAATGGACAGATTCTTAGAAAAGTTCATACTTCCAAGACAGAACCAGGAAGAAATAGAAATTATGAACAACCCAATTATAAGCACTGAAATTGAAGCTGTTATAAAAAAATCTCCCAAAAAACAAAAGCCCAGGGCCAGATGGCTTCACAGGAGAATTCTATCAAACATTTAGAGAAGAGTTAATGCCTATCCTTCTAAAATACTTTCAAAAAATTGCAGAGGAAGGAACACTTCCAAACTCATTCTACAAGCCCACCATCACCCTGATATCAAAACCAGACAAAGACAACACAAAAAAAGAAAACTACAGGCCAATATCACTGATGAACATAGATGCAAAAATACTCAAAAAAATTTCAGCAAACATAATTCAGCAGCACATCAAAAAGCTTGTACACCATGAGCAAGTTGAGTTTATTCCAGGGATGCATGGATTCTTCAATATACAGAAATCAGTCAATGTGATACACCATATTAACAAATTGAAAGGAATCCAGATTGGAAAGGAAGAAGTAAAGCTCTTATTGTTTGCAGATGACATGATACTGTACATAGAAAACCCTAAAGATAGTATCAGAAAATCACTAGAGCTACTAAAAGTAATCAGTGAATTCAGCAAAGTTGCAGGATACAAAATCAATACACAGAAATCACTTTCATTTCTATATACTAATAGTGAAAATTCAGAAAGAGAAATTAAAGAATCAATCCCATTCACCATTGCAACAAAAAGAATAGACTTACTAAGGAGATAAGAGATCTGTATGAAAGAAATCAAAGACATAAACAGATGGAGAGAGATTCCATGTTCCTGGGTAGGAAGAATCAATATTGTGAAAATGACTATGCTACCAAACACACTTTACAGATTCAATGCAATCCCTATCAAATTACCAATGGAATTTTTCACAGAACTAGTACAAAAAAATTCACAATTCCTATGGAAACACAAAAGACCCAAATAGCCAAAGCAATCTTGAGAAAGAAGAATGGAACTGGAGGAATCAACCTTTCTGACTTAAGATTATACTACAAAGCCACAGTCATCAAGACAGTATGGTACTGGCACAAAAGCAGAAATACTGACTAATGGGACAAGATAGACAGCCCAGAAATAAACCCATGCACCTATGGGTACCTTAATCTGACAAAGGAGGCAAGAATATACAATGGGACAAAGACAAACTCTTCAATAAATGGTGCTGGGGAAACTGGACAGCTACCTGTAAAAGAATGAAATTAACACACTTCCTAAAACTATACACAAAGATAAACTCAAAATGGATTAAAGACCTAAATGTAAGACCAGAAACTATAAAACTCTTAGAGGAAAACATAGGCAGAACATTTGACATAAATCAAAGCAAGATCCTCTATCTCCTAGAATAATGGAAATAAAAACAAAAATAAACAAGTGGGACCTGATTAGACTTAAAACCTTTTGCATAACAAAGGAAACTATAAGCAAGTTGAAAAGAAAACCCTCAAAATGGGAGGAATAGCAAATGAAACAACTGACAAAGGATTAATTTCCAAAATATACAAGCAGCTCATAGAACTCAACACCAGAAAAACAAACAACCCAATCAAAAAGTGGGAAAAATACCTAAACAGACATTTCTCCAAAGAAGACATATAGATGGCTAACAAAGGGATGAAAAGATGCTCAACATGCTCATTATTAAAGAAATTCAAATCAAAACTTAATGCAAGAAACGCAAAACAAAAATGAGATATCACCTCACACAAGTCAGAATGGCCATCATCAAAAAGTATACAAAGAAAAATTGCTGGAGAGGGTGTGGATAAAAGGGAATGCTCCTGAGCTGTCGGTGGGGATGTAAATTGATGCAGTCACTGTGAAAGACAGTATGGAGATTCCTTATAAAAGTACGAATAAAACCACCATATGACCCAGCAATCCCACTCCTAGTCATATACCCTGAGGAAACCAAAACTGAAAAAGACACATGTATCCCATTGTTCACTGAAGCACTATTTACAATAGCTAGAACATGGGATCAACGTAGATGTCCATCAGCAGATGAATGAATAAAGTTGTGCTACATATACACAATGAAATATTACTCAGCCATAGAAAAGAATGTATTTGAGTCAGTTCTAGTCAGTTGAGGTGGATGAACCTAGAGCCTATTACGCAGAGTGAAGTGAGTCAGAAAGAGAAAGATAAATACTGTATTCTAACACATACATATGGAATCTAGAAAAATGGGACTGAAAAATTTATTTTCAGGGCACCAATGGAGAAGCAGACGTAGAGAATAGACTTATGGTCATGGGGAGAAGGGAGGAGAGGGTGAGATATATGGAGAGAGTAACGTGGAAACTTACATTACCATATGTAAAATAGATAGCCAACGGGAATTTGCTGTATGTCTCAGGAAACTCAAACAGGGGCTCTGTATCAACCTAGAGGGGTGGGACTGGGAGGGACATGGGAGGGAGGATCAAAAGGGAAAGCATATATGGCTGATTCATGTTGAGGTCTGACAGAAAACAACAAAAGTCTGTAAAGCAAGTATCCTTCAATTAAAAATTAAATAAAATTTTTAAATAGCAAGTTATCATGCAAAAGAGTATAAAATCCAGGCAGGATTAATCCCTTTTATAGTGTTTCCTTGTGGCAATGGCAAATAAATAAATCTCTTGATCTCAGTGACTTTTCAAGTAAAGTATGATTTTATTTTAACATACACATGAAGCAGGGAATAGTCTTTTTTTAAATTAATTATTTTAACTGGAGGAGAAATCACAACAGATAACACAGAAATACAAAGGATCGTAAGAGACTACTATCAGCAACTATATGCTAATAAAATAGAAAACGTGGAAGAAATGGATGAATTCTTTAAAAAGTATAACTTTCCAAAACTGAACCAGGAAGAAATAGAAAATCTTAACAGACTCATCACAAGTACAGAAATTGAAAGTGTAATCAGAAATCTTCCAACAAACAAAAGCCCAGGACCAGATGACTTCACAGGTGAATTCTACAAAAAATTTAGAGAAGAGCTAACACCTATCCTACTCAAACTCTTCCAGAAAATTGCAGAGGAAGGTAAACTTCCAAACTCATTCCATGAGGCTACCATCACCCTAATACCAAAACCAGACAAAGATGCCAAAAAAAAAAAAAAAAAGAAAACTACAGGCTAATATCACTGATGAACATAGATGCAAAAATACTCAACAAAATTTTAGAAAACAGAATCCAACAACATATTAAAAAGATCATTCATCATGACCAAATGGGTTTTATCCCAGGGATGCAAGGATTCTTTAATATTCACAAATCAATCAATGTGATATACCACGTTAACAAATTGGAAGATAAAAACCATATGATTATCTCAATAGATGCAGAGACAGCTTTTGACAAAATTCAACATCCATTTATGATTAAACCCTCCAGAAAGCAGGCATAAAAGGAAAATACCTCAATATTATAAAAACCATATATGATAAACCCACAGCAAACATTATCCTCAATGGTGAAAAATTGAAAGCATTTCCCCTAAAGTCAGGAACAAGATAAGGGTGCCTGCTCTCACCACTACTATTCAACATAGTTTTAGAAGTTTTAGCCACAGCAATCAGAGAAGAAAAAGAAATGAAAGGAATCTAGATTGGAAAAGAAGAAGTAAAACTCTAACTGTTTGCAGATGACTTGATCCTCCATATAAAAAACCCTAAAGACACTACCAGAAAATTACTAGAGCTAATCAATGAATATAGTAAAGTTTCAGGATATAAAATTAACACATAGAAATTCCTTGCATTCCTATACACTAACCATGAGAAAACAGAAATTAAGGAAACAATTCCATTCACCATTGCAATGAAAAGAATAAAATACTTAGGAATAAATCTACCTAAAGAAACAAAAGACCTATATAGAGAAAACTATAAAATACTGATGAAAGAAATCAAAGAGGACACTGATAGATGGAGAAATATACCATATTCATGGATCAGAAGAATCAATATAGTGAAAATGAGTATACTACGCAAAGCAATCTATAGATTCAATGCAATCCCTATCAAGCTACCAATGGTATTTTTCAGAGAACTAGAACAAATAATTTCACAATTTGTATGGAAATACAAAAAAAAAAACTCAAATAGTCTCTTTTTAATAGTAAGAAAGTATTCTGAAAATGAAAATGAGAGGGAGAAAAACAAAAAAAAACCCAACAACCCTAATTGCTTAGTGCCAGATAATAAAGTGGGCTTCACAGATGGTTCTAGTGATAAAGAATCCATCTGGGACTCCTATAATTCGAATGTTGGAGCGTTTCATATTGTCCTGGAGGTCTCTGAGATTGTCCTCATTTCTTTTAATTCGTTTTTCTTGTTTCCTCTCTGATTCATTTATTTCTACCATTCTATCTTCTATTTCACTAATCCTATCTTCTGCCTCCGTTATTCTACTAATTGTTGCCTCCAGAGGGTTTCTGATCTCATTTATTGCGTTATTCATTATATTTTGACTCTTTTTTATTTCTTCTAGGTCCTTGTTGAAACGCTCCAACATTCGAATTATAGGAGTCCCAGAAGAAGAAGACAGAAAGAAAAATCATGAGAAAATCCTTGAGGAGATAATAGTTGAAAACTTCCCTAAAATGGGGAAGGAAATAACCACCCAAGCCCAAGAAACACAGAGAGTTCCAAATAGGATAAACCCAAGGCAAAACACCCCAAAACACATATTAATCAAATTAACAAAGATCAAACACACAGAACAAATATTAAAAGCAGCAAGGGAAAAACAACAAATAACACACAAGGGGATTCCCATAAGGATAACAGCTGATCTTTCAATAGAAACTCTTCAGGCCAGGAGGGAATGGTAAGACATACTTAAAGTGATGAAAGACAATAACCTACAGCCCAGATTATTGTACCCAGCAAGGATCTCATTCAAATACGAAGGAGAAATCAAAAGCTCTACAGACAAGCAAAAGCTGAGAGAATTCAGCACCACCAAACCAGCTCTCCAACAAATTCTAAAGGATATCCTCTAGACAGGAAACACGAAAAGGGTGTATAAACCCGAACCCAAAACAATAAAGTAAATGGTAACGGGATCATACTTATCAATAATTACCTTAAACGTAAATGGGTTGAACGCCCCAACCAAAAGGCAAAGACTGGCCGAATGGATACAAAAACAAGACCCCTCTATATGCTGCTTACAAGAGACCCACCTCAAAACAAGGGACACATACAGACTGAAAGTGAAGGGCTGGAAAAAGATATACCACGCAAATAGAGACCAAAAGAAAGCAGGAGTGGCAATACTCATATCCAATAAAATAGACTTTAAAACAAAGGCTGTGAAAAGAGACAAAGAAGGCCACTACATAATGATCAAAGGAACAATCCAAGAAGAAGATATAACAATTATAAATATATATGCACCCAATATAGGAGCACCGCAATATGTAAGACAAATGCTAACAAGTATGAAAGGGGAAATCAACAATAACACAATAATAGTGGGAGACTTTAATACCCCACTCACACCTATGGACAGATCAACTAAACAGAAAATTAACAAAGAAACGCAAACTTTAAATGATACATTAGATCAGTTAGACCTAATTGATATCTATAGGACATTTCACCCCAAAACAATGAATTTCACCTTTTTTTCAAGTGCTCGTGGAACCTTCTCCAGGATAGATCACATCCTAGGCCATAAATCTAAACTTGATAAATTCAAAAAAATCGAAATCATTCCAAGCATCTTTTCTGACCATAATGCATTAAGATTAGATCTCAATTACAGGAGAAAAACTATTAAAAATTCCAACATATGGAGGTTGAACAACACACTTCTGAATAACCAACAAATCACAGAAGAAATCAAAATATGCATAGAAACTAATGAAAATGAAAACACAACAACCCAAAACCTGTGGGACACTATAAAAGCAGTGCTAAGAGGAAAGTTCATAGCAATACAGGCATACCTCAAGAAACAAGAAAAAAGTCAAATAAATAACCTAACTCTGCAACTAAAGCAACTAGAAAAGGAAGAGTTGGAGAACCCCAGAGTTAGTAGAAGGAAAGAAATCTTAAAAATTAGGGCAGAAATAAATGCAAAAGAAACAAAAGAGACCATAGCAAAAATCAACAAAGCCAAAAGCTGGTTCTTTGAAAGGATAAATAAAATTGACAAACCATTAGCCAGACTCATCAAGAAGCAAAGAGAGAAAAATCAAATCAATAAAATTAGAAATGAAAATGGAGAGATCACAATAGACAACATAGAAATACAAAGGATCATAAGAGACTACTATCAGCAGTTGTATGCCAATAAAATGGACAACGTGGAAGAAATGGACAAATTCTTAGAAAAGTACAACTTTCCAAAACTGAACCAGGAAGAAACAGAAAATCTTAACAGACCCATCACAAGCACGGAAATTGAAATGGTAATAAGAAATCTTCCAGCAAGCAAAAGCCCAGGTCCAGATGGCTTCACAGCTGAATTCTACCAAAAATTTAGAGAAGAGCTAACACCTATCCTCCTCAAACTCTTCCAGAAAATTGCAGAGGAAGGTAAACTTCCAAACTCATTCTATGAGGCCACCATCATCCTAATACCAAAACCTGACAAAGATGCCACAAAAAAAGAAAACTACAGGCCAATATCACTGATGAACATAGATGCAAAAATCCTTAACAAAATTCTAGCAATCAGAATCCAACAACACATTAAAAAGATCATACACCATGACCAAGTGGGCTTTATCCCAGGGATGCAAGGATTCTTCAATATCTGCAAATCAATCAATGTAATTCACCACATTAACAAATTGAAAAATAAAAACCATATGATTATCTCAATAGATGCAGAGAAGGCCTTTGACAAAATTCAACATCCATTTATGATCAAAACTCTCCAGAAAGCAGGAATAGAAGGAACATACCTCAACATAATAAAAGCTATCTATGACAAATCCACAGCAAACATTATCCTCAATGGTGAAAAATTGAAAGCATTTCCCCTAAAGTCAGGAACAAGACAAGGGTGTCCACTTTCACCGCTACTATTCAACATAGTTCTGGAAGTTTTGGCCACAGCAATCAGAGCAGAAAAAGAAATAAAAGGAATCCAAATTGGAAAAGAAGAAGTAAAACTCTCACTGTTTGCAGATGACATGATCCTCTACATGGAAAACCCTAAAGACTCCACCAGAAAATTACTAGAGCTCATCAATGAATATAGTAAAGTTGCAGGATATAAAATCAACACACAGAAATCCCTTGAATTCCTATACACGAATAATGAGAAAGTAGAAAAAGAAATTAAGAAAACAATTCCATTCACCTTTGTAACGAAAAGAATAAAATACTTATGAATATATCTACCTAAAGAAACTAAAGACCTATATATAGAAAACTATAAAACACTGATGAAAGAAATCAAAGAGGACACTAATAGATGGAGAAATATACCATGTTCATGGATCGGAAGAATCAATATAGTGAAAATGAGTATACTACCCAAAGCAATTTACAAATTCAATGCAATCCCTATCAAGCTACCAGCCACATTTTTCACAGAACTAGAACAAATAATTTCAAGATTTGTATGGAAATACAAAAAAAACTCGAATAGCCAAAGCAATCTTGAGAAAGAAGAATGGAACGGGAGGAATCAACTTGCCTGACTTCAGGCTCTACTACAAAGCCACAGTCATCAAGACAGTATGGTACTGGCACAAAGACAGACACATAGATCAACGGAACAAAATAGAAAGCCCAGAGATAAATCCACACACATATGGACACCTTATCTTTGACAAAGGAGGCAAGAATATACAATGGAGTAAAGACAATCTCTTTAACAAGTGGTGCTGGGAAAACTGGTCAACCACTTGTAAAAGAATGAAACTAGATCACTTTCTAACACCGCACACAAAAATAAACTCAAAATGGATTAAAGATCTAAATGTAAGATCAGAAACTATAAAACTCCTAGAGGAGAACATAGGCAAAACACTCTCAGACATAAATCACAGCAAGATCCTCTATGATCCACCTCCCAGAATGCTGGAAATAAAAGCAAAAATAAACAAATGGGATCTAATTAAAATTAAAAGCTTCTGCACAACAAAGGAAAATATAAGCAAGCTGAAAAGACAGCCTTCTGAATGGGAGAGAATAATAGCAAATGAAGCAACTGACAAACAACTAATCTCAAAATATACAAGCAACTTCTGCAGCTCAATTCTAGAAAAATAAATGACCCAATCAAAAAATGGGCCAAAGAACTAAATAGACATTTCTCCAAAGAAGACATACGGATGGCTAACAAACACATGAAAAGATGCTCAACATCACTCATTATTAGAGAAATGCAAATCAAAACCACAATGAGGTACCACTTCACACCAGTCAGAATGGCTGCGATCCAAAAATCTGCAAGCAATAAATGCTGGAGAGGGTGTGGAGAAAAGGGAACCCTCCTACACTGTTGGTGGGAATGCAAACTAGTACAGCCACTATGGAGAACAGTGTGGAGAGTCCTGAAAAAATTGCAAATAGAACTACCTTATGACCCAGCAATCCCACTGCTGGGCATACACACCGAGGAAACCAGAATTGAAAGAGACACATGTACCCCAATGTTCATCGCAGCACTGTTTATAATAGCCAGGACATGGAAACAACCTAGATGTCCATCAGCAGATGAATGGATAAGAAAGCTGTGGTACATATACACAATGGAGTATTACTCAGCCATTAAAAAGAATTCATTTGAATCAGTTCTGATGACATGGATGAAACTGGAGCCAATTATACAGAGTGAAGTAAGCCAGAAAGAAAAACACCAATACAGTATACTAACACATATATATGGAATTTAGGAAGATGGCAATGACAACCCTGTATGCAAGACAGGAAAAAAGACACAGATGTGTATAACGGACTTTTGGACTCAGAGGGAGAGGGAGAGGGTGGGATGATTTGGGAGATTGGGAATTCTAACATGTATACTATCATGTAAGAATTGAATCGCCAGTCCATGTCTGATGTAGGGTGCAGCATGTTTGGGGCTGGTGCATGGGGATGACCCAGAGAGATGCTGTGGGGAGAGAGGTGGGAGGGGGGGTCATGTTTGGGAATGCATGTAAAAAAAA
The DNA here is from genome assembly GCF_042477335.2 of Ovis canadensis. Classification (NCBI taxonomy): domain Eukaryota; kingdom Metazoa; phylum Chordata; class Mammalia; order Artiodactyla; family Bovidae; genus Ovis; species Ovis canadensis. The sequence continues at coordinate 109,216,780 of NC_091246.1, forward strand.
AAAAAAAAGAATCCATCTGCCAATACAAGGAGATACAAGAGATGCAGATTTGATCCCTGGGTTGGGAGGAACCCCTGGGGAAGGAAATGGCAACCCATTCCAGTATTCTTGCCTGGAAAATCCCAAGGACTGTAGCCTGTCAGGCTTCACTGCAAAGAGTCAGACATGACTGAGCATAGATAATAAATAATCTCAGGCTAGGTTAAGTCTTCTTCAGAAAGTCCATTTAAATTTAGTTTGTATCGCTTCCTTGAAGGGTCAGGAGGCTTGTTGGTGGAGGATTGATTGCTGAGTCTGCAGGCTTTGTTAGATGATTATGTATAATTCCTAGGTCATGCAGTATTGTCAGGAAGCTTTCTTGCCAGCATTTGCTACATCTGAATCCAGTTACTGTGAATGTGGGACCACATGCTCTAGAGTATTTAGGAATATTAAATGCACAAATATATCAACCTCTACTGTCTTTGAGAACAATATCTAACAGAACAGTGAGGAACCAGCATAGCAATTAATGTGAAACTCAGAGTAAACATGTCACTATGCATTAAAGAAAAGTTTTTATGCCAGGAATTTTAAAATTAGTATTTTAATAATGGCTGCCCTTCAGTGGGAGAAAACTACCTTATTTTTTTGGTAACCAAATTTAAAAAAAACTCAAGAAGCCTAAATATTAACTGAAAGATATCAGAAAAACATAAATAGATATCTGCAATGTAAATTGAAATAAAAATTGCTAACACATAGGCCATTGGTTTAACAATAGAACTGATTGTTTTTATTTCTGAGTGCAATTTTGATTCACTTTCAATTATTTTCTTTGAATACAGTGATACAATACCACAATTGATGCAAATATTTATAAGAGGTCTTATAAGCGATGTGGTAAAAGAGTGAGGTATTTTACGATTAGTTTCCCTTCTTTTTTCCCAAACCTCTAAAAATATCAGAGTTTTTCAAAGTATTAAAATAAAGCTTCCAAAAGTGACATCAATTTTCCACACATTGTTTGAAGGCTCGGATTGGTAAGAAGGATGTGAGCTACAGTTATAAACTGATGACATTACTTTTCACATACAACTTTGTATCCTTTGTAGTTAGGTGGTTCTGTTTCAAAATACTTTGTTCACTACAATATTTCCATTCATTTACACATCCTAGTTATTATTATTTGACTGCTTCTGCATCCTGTGCTTATTGCTCAGTTGGGTCTGACTCTTTGAAATCCCATGGACGGTGGCCAGTCAGGCTCCTCTGTCCATGGGATTTCCTGGGCAAGAATAGTAAAGTGGATTGTTATTTCCTTCTCCAGGGAACTTTCCTGATCCAGGGATTAAACCTGCATCTTCTGTGTCTCCTGCATCATTTCTCCAATACACTTTATTATATAAAATACTTTCTACAACTTGTCTATTGAACTATTTTTCCTTAGCTATCCATTCCTGTGTAAACAAAGGTAGATTTCAATTCTTTAATGCAAACATCATCTTGTTCATCAGTGTGGATATCTCCCAGGTTGTCATTCGTATGTTTGAGCACAGCAGCCATAAATTCACTACAGAGGACACACAAAAGTGTTCTGTAAATGCACAGGAAGCAGATGCCTGTGATTTTATTATGTTAACACTAGATAAAAGTCTTTGACTTGTATTCCCTGTTCAACAAATACATGCATTAATTATACTTCAATTTAAAAGTTAGGAAATGTCTTGTAAGCCTAAGAGGCAGCCTCAAGCTCTCCACAGTGACATGTTCTCTGGACGTTGTTCCCAAACGCAGTGAGACCAGCCCACAGGGCAACCCCACTGGGAGTTCCTTAGAGGCACAGAATCTCAGCCTCTGCCCAGGCCCATTGAATCTGATTCTGCTTCTATACAATATATTCTGGTTGCTTATCTATTCTACATAGAGCAGTTTGTATTTGTTAATCCCATACTCTTAATTTTGTTCCACATCTCTTCCCTCTCCCGTTTAGTAACTGCAAGTTTAGCATCTAAAAATAATACAAATGGGAAATTATAATCATTACCTTGTAATAACTTACAGTGGAGTATAATCTGCAAGAGAGTCAACATGCTGTACACCTGAAACTAATATTTTAAATCAACTATACTTCACACACACAAACAGGATTTAAGCACACCTCCCCCCACCCCCCACCCCCTCGGGGTGGGGGGGGTGTGGAACAACTCACCTCTAACAAAATCTCAAAGTGATTTGTAGGGACTTTAGACTTTGACAACATTGCCCTAGAAGTATAAGCCAGAGCTCATAGATTTAGGAAAATATTTTTTAAAACTGTTTAATTTCTTCAGATCAAGAGTTGTTTCACTTTTCCTTACTTCTGAAACTGTTCACAAACTCCTGAAACATTCCCCATGATGTTGATAGCGAATCATACTGGACATACAATGATGAAAAGCCTTATGTATAAATCTATGCACATATTTTGTTTTCATCTTGGACAGACTGCCATGGTCCATGACATGCATTGCAAACCTAGTGCCTAAAAACTGTTTAAAAAATAACGATTCATTAAGATATGAGATTTCCCATTGTCCATATAGCACAGAGGATGATCTTTTTAAAACTTTAGGGGGGGGGGGAGAAACTGTGTATTACAATTTAAAGTTATATTTCTTTACTAGCGATTTTACTAGTGAGTTTAAGCTTTTTAAGGCAAACTTATTAGCAACTAACACTCTACTCTCCCTTTGGGATTTGCCTCTTTATTTTCCTTCAGTTCAGTTCAGTTGCAAAAGTCGTGTCTGACTTTTTGTGACCCCATGAATCGCAGCACGCCAGGCCTCCCTGTCCATCACCAACTCCTGGAGTTCACTCAGACTCACGTCCATCAACTCAGTGATGCCATCCAGCCATCTCATCCTCTGTCGTCCCCTTCTCCTCCTACCCCCAATCCCTCCCAGCATCAGAGTCTTTTCCAAAGAGTCAACTTTTCACATGAGGTGGCCAAAGTACTGGAGTTTCAGCTTTAGCATCATTCCCTCTAAAGAAATCCCAGGGCTGATCTCCTTCAGAATGGACTGGTTGGATCTCCTTGCAGTCCAAGGGACTCTCAAGAGTCTTCTCCAACACCACAGTTCAAAAGCATCAATTCTTTGGCCCTCAGCTTTCTTCACAGTCCAAATCTCACGCCCATACATGATCACTGGGAAAACCATAGCCTTGATTAGATGGACCTTTGTTGGAAAAGTAATGTCTCTCTTTTCAATATGCTATCTAGATTGGTCATAACTTTTCTTCCAAGGAGTAAGCGTCTTTTAATTTCATGGCTGCAGTCACCATCTGCAGTAATTTTGGAGCCCCCTGACACTGTTTCCACTCTTTCCCCATCTATTTCCCATGAAGTGATGGGACCAGATGCCATGATCTTCATTTTCTAAATGTTGAGTTTAAGCCAACTTTTTCACTCTCCTTAGCCATTCCCAACTTTAATTTTTTTCTTTGTATTGTTTTCAGTCAGTATCATCCATATATTCAGGATGCTAACTGGATGCCCAAATCTTGTCTGTCACTGTCACCAAAAATTCTTGCTCATTTGAGAGACTTCTCTCTGATAACAATTACTGTACTCTTTAGCTGGTTTGCAAAGTTAAATAACGGGTTCAATCACAAAACCAGTACTTGACTGAGAAAAACTTAAATACAAATATGGAATCAGAATTAATCTTATACTACTGCTGAATACACACAAAAACTGCAAGTTCTTCTATGAACTTCCTTTTTCTTATAATACAACATGGTTCTACATTGGACTCTAGGAAGTTATTTTAAAATTATTGGGTAAATAGCAAAACATTCAGAATAGTAATTATAATATTGATGCAGAAGAACAAACGTGGAAGATCAATACTACCCATCTTCAATAATGACTATAAAGCTAATATCATCCAAATTGTGTGTTACTGATGAAGGAAAAACAAACAGATCAGTGGAACAGAATAGAAAACTTGGAAAAAGACCCACACAAATACAAATAACTGATCTTTAGTAAAGGAGAAAGGACAATATAATGGAGCATAGATAGTCTTTATAACAAATACAAATGGTGCTGCAATTGGATATCTACATGCAAAAAAAAAAAAAAAAAGTCTCTCCAAAAATCAAATCAAAATAGATCACAGATCTAAGAATAAAATGCAAAATTATAAAACTCCTAGAAGATAAAATAGGAGAGAGACTATGGTAAACTAATATGACATTCATTTCAGTCACTCAGCCACGTCCAATTCTTTATGACCCCATGGACTACAGCATGCTTGCCAGGCTTCCCTGTCCATCACCAACTCTCAGAGCTTGATCAAACTCATGTTCTTTGAGACAGTGATGGCATCCAACCATCTCATCCTCTGTTGTTCCCTTCTCCTCCCGTCTTCGATCTTTCCCAGCATCAGGGTCTTTTTCAACGAGTCAGCTCTTTGCATCAGGTGGCCAAAGTATTGGAGTTTCAGCTTCAGCATCAGTCCTTCCAATGAATATTCAGGACTGATTTCCTTTACGATTGACTGGTTGGATCTCCTTAGAGTCCAAGGGACTCTCAAGAGTCTTCTCCAACATCACAGTTCAAAAGCATCAATTCTTAAGTGATCAGCTTTCTTTATGGCCAAACTCACACCCAGACATGACTACTGGAAAAACCATAACTTTGACTAGATGGACCTTTGTCAGCAAAGTAATGTCTCTGCCGTCTAGGATGGTCATAGCTTTTCTTCCAAGGAGCAAGCATCTTTTTTTTTTTTTTTCTCTTTGTTTTTTTTTTTTTTTAGTTTTTTATTTTTTAAATTTTAAAATCTTTAATTCTTAAATGCATTCCCAAACATGAACCCCCCTCCCACCTCCCTCCCCATAACATCTTTCTGGGTCATCCCCATGCACCAGCCCCAAGCATGCTGCATCCTGCGTCAGACATAGACTGGCGATTCAATTCACATGATAGTATACATGTTAGAATGTCATTCTCCCAAATCATCCCACCCTCTCCCTCTCCCTCTGAGTCCAAAAGTCCGTTATACACATCTGTGTCTATGGTACTGGCACAAAGACAGACATATAGATCAATGGAACAAAATAGAAAGCCCAGAGATAAATCCACACACATATGGACACCTTATCTTTGACAAAGGAGGCAAGAATATACAATGGAGTAAAGACAATCTCTTTAACAAGTGGTGCTGGGAAAACTGGTCAACCACTTGTAAAAGAATGAAACTAGATCACTTTCTAACACCGCACACAAAAATAAACTCAAAATGGATTAAAGATCTAAATGTAAGATCAGAAACTATAAAACTCCTAGAGGAGAACATAGGAGCAAGCATCTTTTAATTTCACGGCTGTAGTCAGTGTCTGCAGTGATTTTGGAGCCCACGAAAATAAAGTCTCTCATTGTTTCCATTGTTCCCCCATCTATTTGCCATGAGGTGATGTGATCAGATGCCACGGTCCTAGTTTTCTGAATGTTGAATATTAACCCAGCTTTTTCATTCTCCTCTTGCACTTTCATCAAGAGGCTCTTTAGTTCCTCTTCACATTCTGCCATAAGGTGGTCTCATCTGCATTGATATTTCTCCTGGCAAACTTGATTCCAGCTTGTGCTTAATCTAGCCTGGCATTTTGCATGATGTACTCTGCATACACGTTAAGTAAGCAGGGTGACAATATAAAGCCTTGATGTACTCCTTTCCCAATTTGGAACCAGTCTGTTGTTCCATCTCCAGTTCTAACTGTTGCTTCTTGTCCTTGATATAGATTTCTCAGGAGGCAGGTCAAGTGGTTTGGTATTCCCATCTCTTAAAGAAATTTCCACATTTTGTTGTGATTCAGTCAAAGGCTTTGGTGTAGTCAATAAAGCAAAAATAGATTTTTTTTTCTGGAATTCTCTTGCTTTTTCTATGATCCAACAGATGCTGGCAATTTGATCTTTGCTTCCTCTGTCTTTTCTAAATCCAGCTTCACCATCTGGAAGTTCTCACTTCGCATACTGTTGAAGCCTCATGTATGACATTGGATAAGCCTCGTATATGACATTGAATAACATAATGATTTGGTGTTAGCTATAACACCAAAGATACCAGTTCTTTAAATAAATCGTTTATCAGCTAGAATTTGTTAAAATTACAAAGTCTTCTGCTCTGAGAAGGAGAATGTTGAGTGTCACGAGAATGAGAAGACAGGTCACAGTGGGAGAGAAAATCTTTACAAAAGACATCTGGTGAAGGACTATTATCCAAAACATACAAAGAATTCTTTGTGAATATGTAGGGCAACAGACACTCTCATTTGTTGCTAGTGGGAGATGCAAAAATGTTACAGCCACTTTGGAAGACAGTTTGGTGGATTCTTATAAAATTAAATATACTCACTGTAAGATCCAGCTCCTTTGTATTTATAAAAAACAGTTAAAAACTTAAGTCCATATAAAAACTTACCTATGATCTCTAACACCTTTATTTGTAAATTTTAAGCAACCAAGATGTTCTTCAGTAGGTAAGCAGATAAATAAACGGTGTTGCATCCAGATAATAGAATGACTCAGAAATTAAATGAAATGAGATGTTATGTTATAAAAAGGCATGATGGAATCTAACTGAATATTATTAAGTGAAGGAGGTCAGTCTGAAGAGGTGGCATGATTTCAACTGTATGACATTTTGTGCTCAGTTGCTCAGTAGTATCTGACTTTTTGCAAAGGAGCCCACCAGGCTCCTTTGTCCATGAGGCTTCCCAGGCAAGAATACTGGAGTCAGTTGCCATTTCCTTCTCTGAGAGACCTTCCCAATCCAGGCACTGAACCTGAATCTCTTGTGTATCCTGTATTGGCAGGGAGATTATTTATCATTAGTGCAACCTAGGAACCTCAGGCATTCTAGAACAAACAAAACTATGGAAATAGCTTCCAAAAAAATCAGTGATTGCTCAGAGTTGAGGGAAGGCAAGGATGAACAGGCAGAGCACAGAGGACTTTTAAAGGAGTGAAAATACTCTGTATGGTGTTATAATGATGGATACATGTCACTATACATTTGTTCAAAGGCACAGAACACACAACATCCAGAGTGAACTCTAATGTAAACTGTGTACTCTGGGTGACAATTATGTGTCAACAGAGCATCATCAATGGTAAACATGTGCCTTCTGGCGGGGATGTTGATAATGGGGGAGGCTATGAGTGTTGGGGGTAGGGAGCATATGGGGAGTCCTTGTATCTTCTCCTCAATTTTGCTGTGGACTCGAAATTACTTAAAAATGTAAAGTTCTTACAGGGCAGCAAAGGAGACACAGACATAAAGAACAGATTTTGGCCACAGTGGGAGAGGAAGAGGCTGGTATGATTTCAGAGAGTAGCATTGAAACATACACCACCATATGTAGACAGCGAGTGGGAGTTTGCTATAGATGCAGGGAACCCAAAGCTGGTGCTTTCTGATAACCTAGAGGCATGGGATAGCATGGGAGATGAGAGGGAGGCTCCAGAGGGAGAGGACTTATGTATACCTATGGCTAATTCATGTTGATGTATGGCAGAAACCAGCACAACATTGTAAAGTGATTATCTAATTAAAAAGTTAAAAAAAAAAAGCCAAGTCCTAATAAAAAATTATTTGGCAAGCAGGGTTAAAAATATTTCCACTGTGTTCCCAGCATGATGTATCTTGTATCTTGATATGCTGTACACCTTCATGGCACTCCCATCTCTGGTGTCCATGGACCAAGCTCATTGTGTTCCACTCTGCCCTTCTACTAATTCGTTTAAGCCATGTATCTATTATTTCTTTCTTTCTGGAGGCATAAGGATTTATTACTTGCAGCAAGGAAGGAGAACATTTCCTTTCCCAAAGCAGTGTTGTTTATCTCTTAGCCTAATTCTTCAAATGAACCAAAGGGTTCATTGTGTTCACTGTTATTTCCTTTGCCTGGGACATGTTTGTTTCACTCTCTAATAAATAAAGTGGACTTGGCTTAAAAAATACACTTTCTCAAAGGGGCTTTCTCTGCCCCAGCCCCAAACCTAATGGGTCCCTCCCCCTGCATTCCTCTCAGTTCCCACGTTTTTCTATCATACTGCTGCTGAGGGTTTCTGTTGACACCATGATACCATGGTGATAGCTTTGTAAGTCAATCTCTGCATAACCCATCTCTGTTTAAAGAACTATCCCTAAGGAAATATCATATCAATGACACACATGTTCCAAAGTCAGAACTTCATAAAAACAGTTACATCTGTAGCAGTTGTTGTACATGTAGGTTGACACCACTTGTCTTTAAGATCAGTGTCTACTTATTCACACAAAGATTGAGGAAACACCTTTCAGGGAGCATTGAAGATTGGAAGTGGTGGTCTGAAGCATGTCTGGGTGACTTGGGTCAAAGCTATACTTGGCCATAAAAGTAGCTTTAAAATTACACAACACAGAATTGCAGAGATAAAGGATAGGAACACAGAAGGGCAGGTATGCAAAAAGCATGCTGGATGGTCTGTGAGCACAAAGACTTACCCCTGAGGGAGCTGCAGGGAGGGGGAGGAAAGAAAGACCTCCTAGCTGCAATACATTGAAAAATGGACAGTAGTCCATCCTTGGGGAACCACTTCCACTGCATTCATTTCTAACCACCCACAGGTTGTAGAGTACAGGGGATGTAAGGGTTCCATCGATACACATTAGAATATTTAAGGAGAAAAGATAAAAAGATATATACATTCATGTGTATTTATGTGTTTTGTTAGTAATTTCTTTAATTCAGTTACTTCAAATAGATGCATACACCCCTATGTTCATAGCAGCACTATTTACAATAGCCAAGACATGGAAGCACCCTAAACGTCTATCTACAGAGAAACAGGTAAAGAAGATGCAGTACTTATATACAATGGAATACCACCCCGCCATAAAAATAATGAAATAATGCCATTTGCAGCAACATGCATGGAACTAGAAATTATCATATGAAGTGAGTCAGACTCAGACAGACATCGTATGACGTCACTTGTATGTGGAATCTTAAAAAAAAATAAAGATACAAATGAACTTGTATACGAAACAGAAATAGGGACTTTCCTGGTGGTGCAGTAGATAAGAATCTATCAGCCAATGCAGAGGACATGGGTTCAATCCCTGGTCCAGGAAGATCTCACAGGCCACAGAGCAACTAAGCCCACGTACCACAGTTACTGAACCCACATGATGCAGCTGCTGAAGCCGACACACCCAGAACCCATGCTCTGCAACAAAAGAAGCCGCTGCAGTGAGAAGCCTGTGAAGTTCCACTAGAGCATTCCTGCTCACCACAACTAGAGAAAGCGTGCATTAGGCGACTAAGGCCCAGCACAGCCCCCCCAAAAAAAAGAAAGCCAACCAGAAACAGATCCACAGACATAGAAAACAAACAGGATTACCAAAGAGTAAAGGTGGGAGATAAATTAGCAGGTTGGTATTAATATATACACACTGCTATACGTAGAATAGATAACCAGCAGGGACCTACTGTTTCACAGGATACTCTGCTCAATGTTTTATAATAGCATACAAAGGGAAAGAATATGAAAAAGAATACATATACACACTATATATAGTATATATATATGTATAGTATATATGTGTGTGCATATACATATATACATGTATACATTTATACTATTTAGTTTAGTTCACTTGCTCAGTTGTGTCTGACTCTTTGTGACCCCATGGACTGCAGCACGCCAGGCCTCCCTGTCCATCACCAACTCCTGGAGTTTACTGAAATTCACATCCATCGAGTCAGTGATGCCATCCAACCATCTCATCCTCTGTTGTCCCCTTCTCCTCCCACCTTCAATCTTTCCCAGCATCAGGGTCTTTTCAAATAAGTCAGCTCTTTGCATCAGGTGGCCAAAGTATTGGAGTTTCAGCTTCAGCATCAGTCTTTCCAATGAATATTCAGGACTGATTTCCTTTAGGATGGACTGGTTGGATCTCCTTGCAGTCCAAGGGACTCTCAAGAGTCTTCTCCAAAACCACAGTTCAAGAGCATCAATTCTTCAGCTCTCAGCTTTCTTTATAGTGCAACCCTCACATCCATTCATGACTAATAGAAAAACCATAGCCTTGACTAAATGGACCTTTGTTGGCAAAGTAATGTCTCTGCTTTCTAATATGCTGTCTAGGTTGGTCATAGCTTTTCTTCCAAGGAGCAAGCGTCTTTTAATTTCATGGCTGCAGTCATCATCTGCAGTGATTTTGGTGCCCAAAAAATAAAGTCTGTCACTGTTTCCACTGTTTCCCTATCTATTTGCCATGAAGTGATGGTACCAGATGACATGATCTTTGTTTTCTGAATGTTTAGTTTTAAGCCAACTTTTTCATTCTCCTCTTTCAGTTTCATCAAGAGACTCTTTAGTTCTTCTTTGCTTTCTTCCTTAAGGGTGGTGTCATCTCCATATCTGAAGTTATTAATATTTCTCTCGGAAATCTTTATTCCAGCTTGTGCTTCATCCAGTCCATTCTTGCCTTGAGAACCCCATATATACACATACACATACATATATAACTGAATTACTCTGCTCTACACTAGAAACTAACACAGTATTGTAAATCAATTATGTTCATTATATATGTAAGTGTGTGTGTGTGTGTGCATTAATGCACGCATGCATGCTAAGTCACCTCATTTCTGTCTGACTCTTTGCAACCCCATGGACTGTATCCCACCAGGCTCCTCTGTCCATGGGATTCTCCAGGCAAGAATACTGGAGTGGGTTGCCATTCGCAGGCAGGTTCTTTACCACTAGCGTCACCTGGAAAGCCCCATGTGTATGTATATACGTGTGTGTGTGTGTCCATGTGTGCGCAGACACACACACAGATCTCACAATAACAAAGATTTATCTTTGGAGTCCATGCAGTTAAAAACAGAACCGCGTGGCTGGTGTTTTTCACTTACCAACCAGCCCCATAGCAGGTGCAGGGGCTGTATGGAAGAACAGTGTATACTGTGGGTGGGAAGCTGACATCCAATGGGTGAGGCTTGACTGGAGAGAAAGCACTGGGCCCTGAGCCATCACAGGATGGCCACATTCCCAGGAGTGTACACAGAAACATTCTATACCCTCTAGCGGGTGTACATTATGCCCTCATGGATAGGTGGTATACAGTGGTTATAAGAGACTATGAAAAAGTGTCAGCACAGCCCCTTGAAGGGATAGACCAATCACAGAAACCAGAGTAGTCAGCTGGGCCCCATTTCTGTGTGAGAATAATTCTGTGAAATTCAAGACTGCTCTGTGTTGGCATCAAAGGCATTTAGGTCGTGACAGTCTATAGTTTTAGACACTTAGGATTAGTGAGAAGGACAAGGATAGATTGTTTAAGACAGGTGAGATAGAACATGTACAGAAAGTTTGCCTACAGCTACTAAAAGCATGTTAGTAGTTGTCAGACTAGATAATAAGGCTTGTAAAACTCTCAGGAACAAAGATATTGCTGTAAGGAGCGTCTGACTTATGCTTTCTTGTATTCAACACCTTTCTCAGATTGCCAGACAACTTGTCTGACTAAAATGAAGTTGTTAAATGGTGGTTAACAATAAGTTTTTTGTTTCCATTAATTGCTTCACCAGACTTTACAGTCTTAATGGCACCCTACTCCAGTACTCTTGCCTGGAAAATTCCATGGATGGAAGAGCCTGGAAAGCTGCAGTCCATGGGGTCGCTAAGGGTCGGACACAACTGAGCAACTTCACTTTCACGCATTGGAGAAGGAAATGGCAACCCACTCCAGTGTTCTTGCCTGGAGAATCCCAGGGACGGGGGAGCCTGGTGGGCTGCTGTCTCTGGGGTTGCACAGAGTCGGACATGACTGAAGTGACTTAGCAGCAGTAGCACTAAAAAAAGAATCTTTAATTGGGGGTATAGTTGCTTTACAATGTTAGTTTCTGCTTCATTCGATTTCTAAGTCATACGGTAAGATAGTCTGAGTATATCATCCACCAATTTGAATGCTGTTTTGAAAACAGATGGAACAACAACAGAAAACATAATAATGGATCTTGGAATATCAAACCACAAGTGCCTGTGAAAAGGAATGAGCAGAGATTATTTGCCTACATGCCAGGAAATTAAGAAACTCCTCAATAGTCAAATTGAGTATATTATGCTCTGGGAATGACATATGAATATAATCATAATAATAATAAAATTAGTTTCAAAAATGATGTCAGCATAGATTTCCCTGGTGGTACAGTGGATGAGAATTCTGCCAATGCAGGGGGCAAGGGTTCCCTCTCTGGTCCGGGAAAATCCTGCATGCCGTAGAGCAACCAAGCCTGCATGCAGCAACTACTGAGCCTTTGCACACAAGAGCCTGCACACTGCCACTGCTGATCCCATGCAGAAGCACAGCTGCTGAAGCCCACATGGCTTCAGAGAGCCTGTTCTCCACAACAAGAGAAGACACCGCAATGAGAAGCCTGTGCACAATAATGAAGAGTAGTCACCACTCACCGCCAACTAGAGAAAACCCATGCAGCAGTGAAGAACCAGTGCAGCCAAAAATATAAATGAATAATAAATAAAACCATGTCAGCTTGTTTTATACTGTAATAATATTATTTTCAAAATGTGGTCTGAGATTATTTGAGTTATAGTATATATGTGTTAGTCTCTCAATCATGTCTGAGTCTTTGTGACCCCATGGACTGTAGCCCACTAGGCTCCTCTGTCCATGGAACTCTCCAGGCAAGAATCCTGGTGTGGGTTTCCATTTCCTTCTCCAGGGGATCTTCCCGATCCAGGGATCAAACTCGGGTCTCCTACATTGGAGGCAGATGCTTTACTGTCTGTGCCAACAGGAGTTATATTATATTATAGTTTAAAGAAAGGAAGTTATACCTGGAAGTAATGCTGTGTTCATCATGGAAAGCATAATCAAATACATATAAACAAAATAAGCTCATTATCTGCATAACTAAGATCAAAATTCGGCCTTCAGCCAGTAGATGGAGGAGTTGATCTTGGAGTAGGTTCATAGTGCTATTAAAAGTCACTTTTGTAAGTTCCAGAAGCATAGAGTAAGGCTTCTGCTGATTCAGATATCTGGAGGTTGTTTTCATAGTTATTTTCTGACCGTTCTGCAAAAACAGCTCCTCTAGTTACTCTCTGGCATCACCCAGGGGATTGGTATTGTTTCTTAGAGGTTTACCCTGCACAATCCTTATGTGCTATCTTTATAGGCACATTTTTTAAACTGTCTATTCTATTTTCAAACAAGCTGGGAATTTTCCTTCTCTTCATAAATTATTGCTGGATGTTTGTAAAGGACATCTTTTTAGGAACTACAAAATGTTTAAGCAAATGCACTGAATGATAGAATCAGCATGTATTTTAGGGAGGATAGAAATAGAAGTTGCTTGTAGGGTTAATTAGGTTTCTGAAATAGGCAACATACATGACTTCAGAAATTATATACAGTCATGTCCACGAGGTATGGGCTCATAAATAAACACATCGATTGAACAAATTATCTTGAATGAGTTTCACAATCAAACTCATAAACATTTGTTCAGCACATTGGCAGATATTCTAAAACTTAAAAGATATTAAGGATCCTGAAAATTCTGTATAACTGTGTGTTGGGTGTCATTCCTTTATGCTGACATTTTACTTTTAAAAATGTTCATGCTTAGAGAGACAAACAAGCATGGTGAAACAATATGTGCAAATGCAGAAAATAAGATTTTAGCCTAGTTTTATATTCAGGAAAGTGGAGGAGTATTTTAATAAATTAATAATAAGTGAATATTAAGATACTAGTCAAAATGAAAATACTACAGCAAGCGGGGACTATAATAAAATTACTTTCCATAAACCAAACAACAACTTGAAATTACATGTCCTCTATGACAAATGCCAAAGGACATATTATCTGTAACTCTGTTTTGACAGTTCAACAATTCTCACTGTCTAAAAGTGCAGGCTTAATTCTGCTGTATTTAAATGTGTTAAAATTGCATACAAACCAAACTAGAGATCATTTTGGTGGGGATAGATTGTGGCTATTATGTGCTTATCTATTAAAAGTAGAGTTCCCTTTTTTACTTTATGCAACTTGGTTGACTAGCAAATTATCTTAATACACCATTTATGTCATCCAATTTAACAAATATTTATTGAGAGAGATGATATGGGGTGGGAGGTGGGAGGGGGGTTCAGGATTGGGAACTCATGTACACCCGTGGTGGATTCATGTCAATGTATGGCAAAACCAACACAGTGTTGTAAAGTAAAATAAAGTAAAAATAAAAATAAAAATAGAGACAACCTAGTCTGGACTCTTACATTACATATCTGTGCTCAGAGCATTGAGTCACACAGCCAAATATTCAGTTACATAATAGCTGAGATTAAATTGGAAGATAAAGTTAGTGCATTTGTTGTTGTTTCATCCCTAAGTCTGTGTCTGATTCTTTGTGACCCCATGGACTGTAGCCCACCAGTCCATGGGATTCCTCTGTCCATGGGATTCTCCAGGCAAGAATACTGGAGTGGGTTGCCAGTTCCTTCTCCAGGGGATCTTCCTGACCCAGGGATTAAAACCAAGTCTCCTGCTTTGGCAGGTGGATTCTTTGCCACTGAGCCCCCTGGGAAGCCATCCGGGAAAGCCCCACAGTTAGCACAGTTTCAGTATGCCAATCTGACAGGGGTCATTAATCCAGATGCATTCTCATTTAATTTACGTCATTTAAACATTTCAGTAAATTTTAAATTGACAGAAGCCTTCTAGCAAGACACTTGCTTTAGAAATATCATAATACAAACAACGATAAACAACAAGATTCTCTGAATGACTTTGTGAAGAGTGGAGCTCCTGTTATTCGAAGGAGAAACCCTTCATCTACTGGCTTGTGTTCTCCTTACAGACCTGGGAGAAAGCCTAGCCACCCCAGTAACCTGAAGAACCACGTGTATCCAGAGAAAAAAAACAAGCTAATGGTGAAAAGCTGGAGGTCAGCCAGAGTGCTGGTTAGTGCCACAAGCCAGGGAACTGGAGAAAATTAATGAAAAAACAAATAGTCATAACCAATAAAATCACAAGTCCTCTAAAGGGCAAAGTAGAAACTACTACTTCAGCCACTTGATGAGAAGAGCCAACTCATTGGAAAAGCTCCTGATGCTGGGAAAGAATGAGGGAAAGAGAAGAAGGGGGTAATAGAGAATGAAGTGGTCGGATGGCATCACTGACTCAATGGACATAAGTCTGAGCAAACTCCGCAAGATACTGAAGGATAGGGAAGCCTGGTGTGTCCATGGGGTCACAAAGGGTCAGATGTGACTTAGCAACTGAACAACAACAACTGAACAACAACAGGTATATAAGGGACTTCCCCGGTGGTCCAGTGGTTAAGACCATCTTCTAATGCAAGTGGTGTGGGTTTGATTCCTGGTCAGGGAGCTAAGATTCCTCATGCCCTGTGGCCAAAAAACTAAACATAAAACAGAATCAATATTGTAAAAAATCCAATAAAAACTTTTAAAATGGTCCACATCAAAAAATATATTAAAAAATATATACTACCATAGGTAAAAATTCCTGACCTTAGGCAAATGGGAGACTCAAGGAAAACTACTTATATGGAAGATAATTTAAATGATACACCAATTAAGGAAATGAATCACTGTGAAGAAAACATGTTGTTAAGTCTATGTAGATGTTAAAAACAAAAATAAAATGAATTCATGGTGAGGTAAACAAAGGGGGACTAAACTAATATATCAGGCCATCATGAATGAGGTCACAAGGAAACGGTGATAGCCAAAAAGCCTAAGGTTTTGGACTGTTTGGAGGCAGGCAAAAATGTTGATAATTTTAGACTTAGGAGAAGGAAATGGCGACCTACTCCAGTATTCTTGCCTGGAGATTCCCATGGATAGAGGAGCCTGGAGGGCTACAATTTATGGGCACGCAAGAGTCAGACATGACTGAGCGACTAAACTACTACTACTATACAGTGTAACATTATAATAGTAAATGTCATCAAACAGAGGATTCACCTTCTAAATGTGCATGTGCAAAATGGTAAAAAGAAAATACAAAACCAGAACAGGCATAGATGGGGCAAAGTCTAATGGGGAAACTGATGAAAAGAATTGAAAAGGCAAAAAAAAATTATTATTTTAAAGTACAAATATTTAATTAGGAGAAACATTTAAAAGTAGAATTTCATTTTAAAAGAAATAGACTGATTAACAAATAGATTTCTTATCTAAACATGAAACTTGTTTAGAGGAGCTATAATCAATTTAAAAGTACTCCAAAAAAAGTGAAAGGAAAGGAAAGAAAAAGAATTTGCCAGGAAAATACTAACACCCAGTAACCAACTATTTCAGTAGATATGGGGCACTAACTAAAAGCATCCTAAACAAAGATTTGGTTTTATTTTCCTGCTATTTCTCTTGTATTCAACATTCAGTATATAGTCAATAAATATTTGTTGATTAAATCTAAGACACATTGTATTGGATGCACACATACCTAATTCAGAAAAATAATTGTGTCTGAGAAGTTAGCAAAAACAGACAACAGATAAAAAAGAAAACTCTCCTTAATATTTAATGACTTTCATATTAATAAATGTAAAGATCCTTTATCTTATATATCCCATTTTTTGGTCTATTCCAATGATTGTTCTCAAGGGTAATCAGGAATATGAATTCCTGGTTACGTCCTTTACTGTGTTTCTTTAAAACTTTAGAATTAAAATTCTACCAATGTAAGCAAAACAAGTTTTGCAAAAGTATTGCTCATTTGCATGAGTGATGAGAGAAAAGTTTGGGAAATCATGTCCCTGAAAATCATTCTCCAGACAAGCTATCTTCAAGGGAGTTTTAATTCAGGGATAGTTTAGCATCAACTGTGTGACTCAGATTCAAATTGAACATAAAAGGAATTAAAATTTATGTTCAATGGGCCAGTGACCACAGAACTGAGCTAGAAAAGCGGATGAAACATTTGATGTTTTATAATTAGACTCTGGTTGTAACATACTGATTGCAATCAAGTGCAATACTGTGGAGGAAGCAGTGACTTTCATGTTTATTAAATTCTTTATCCTGTATGATGACACGCATGTAGACCTCTGCGAGATGGGAAAGTCTGAACGCTTAGAATTTGCATAGAACTTCAAATTATGCAGCATGAACTGTATTCAATGAGATCACAAGCTAACATTGTTCTGAGTCATAGAAGAGATTTCAGATTTCGCACCTCTGTATTTAATCAAAATGACCTTGCTGTTTGTAGGGCACATAAAAAAATTATTCCTTACCACACTGTTTTTTGTATAACTTAGCATATGTAAAGTAAAAACAACAATATACCAGGGACTACAGAAAACATACTTCCTTCTGTTTTTTTCCTGAGGAATAAATTTAGGAAGTATGTCAGTGGAAATCATAAATAAAATAATATTTATCTTCAGTTACACTGACTTTTGTCAAATTGATGAAGTTGTATTTTTAACAGCTTTACTTTGTTTCCTCTTTCCTTATATCAGGTATGTGTGTGTCCAAATTTGTGTGCATATATGTTTGTGTGTGTATATGTGTGCATGTGTATATGTATGTATATATGTGTATTTGTGTACATGTGTGTATGTGGGTCTGGGTGCTCATGTGTGTATACACACACTTTTGTGTGTGTTTGTGTGTGTACACATATGCATATTGTGTATATGTAGGCACACATGTACCTATATGCATATGTATGTGTTTTGTGTATATATACACACATTGTGTGTATACGTACATGTTTATATGTATATGTGTGTGTGAAAGTATTTGTGTATGTATGTGTGTATATTTGTGTGCATATTTGCTTTTTCTAAACTAATTATGTGTTATATGTTTAAAAATTAACTTTATTAGAATACAGTATGAATCAAGGGTATGTTTCTCAGTGAAATTGCACTAATATCATCTGGGAGGTGAGGGGCTGGCCCACAGGATCTATATCACGTTGTATAATACGTATTATTTTTGAATTTTGTCTGTCTTTCCTACCAGATTGAGAGATACTTGAAAGAAACAGGTTGTGCATAATTTATTTCTGTTTCCCAGCAGCTAATTAGTGCTTGCTTCAAATTGATGGAAAAGTCCAAGAGGCAGAAAGTGTGTT
This sequence comes from Ovis canadensis, assembly GCF_042477335.2. Lineage (NCBI taxonomy): Eukaryota > Metazoa > Chordata > Mammalia > Artiodactyla > Bovidae > Ovis > Ovis canadensis. The sequence continues at coordinate 109,234,941 of NC_091246.1, forward strand.
TTCGCTGACACATAAGCACTCACTATCCTGAAACACGAGAAACACTTTCCTTCTCTCCCTGGTATTTCCACCCTGATCCTATCTCAGCAGGATGCTGTCAAAGTAACACTCTCTGAGATCATTTTTCTCTGATTCCCTAAGGCTAATTTAATTTACATAAAGTGCAAAGATTAATCAAATTAAAGCTACAGATAGGTTTGTACTAAATGGTACATAATTGATACAGAAGTCAGAAGCCCTTTATACTTTCATAATTTTAAAAGGAGGTGGCTACAACCACTTTACACTCTTCATGAAGACACAATATTTAAAAGTCACTTTTCACTTTTAGCCCTTTGCTTCTTAATATTGGTTGTCCGTGATCCTTGATAAAAAACAAAATGTCTACTCTACATCTCCTGTCAAATCAACATCTGTCTGTTCAGATTTTTACCCCGATGGTCTTTGCTCGTAATTCTATCTCCTGCTTTTACACATTAAATGTTCAGCCAACTCAATGAATGCAAAATGTGAGGGCAGGCTCTGGACACAGCATAAGATTGAGCGAAACTAGCACCGCAGTTGAGAGCATGAATCTTGGACTTGAATCTATACCTCCCACTTATCGTGATCTTGAGAAAACCATTTAACCTTTCTTAGGTTTGCTTTCTCATCCATACAAGAAGAAAACAGTGACACCTATGTGACAGGATTGCATGAAGGTTAAGTGAGTTGATATTTATGAATTTCTTAGAATAATGACAGGAAATGCTATATACATGTTTGTCAGCTAAACAAGACTTTTTGCAGACTGATAGTCTTCCTGGTATTACCTAAAGATTAGTTTAATAGTGGACTGACACATATCACATTTATGGGTGTCTTAAAAACCACCACACATCTGTTCCTTAGAGTACTATGTTTTATAAATTCATTTTGGCTGAATGTAGCCTAAAAGTAGAACGTGACCTTGTTCAGGACTTCTTTTCATGCAATGTGCAGCTGTTGAAAGGCTAGATACACTTAAGTGTGGAGATATTCAGGGATGAAGACACTGAATGACTTTTCTAGGATCACTTTTATTGTGACTTTAATTGTGATAGGCTTGATTGGGATTATGAGAGTAGAAATCTGTGCTAAACACCTTTAGAAAACACACAATGGCACTAACACCTTATTTTCTGAGTTTATAGGTGAGTATAGGTATTCTCCAAGTTGGATAGAAAGTATAAATATCACAGACGTATAGAATAGTCTTTTGGACTCTGTGGGAGAGGGAGAGGGTGGGATGATTTGGGAGAATGGCATTGAAACATGTATAATATCATATATTAAACGAATCACCAGTCCAGGTTCGATTCATGATACTGGATGCTTGGGGCTGGTGCACTGAGACGACCCAGAGGAATGGTACAGGGAGGGAGGAGCAAGGGGGTTTCAGGATGGGGAACACATGTATACCTGTGGTGGATTCATGTTGATCTATGGCAAAACCAATACAATGTTGTAAAGTAATTAACCTCAAATTAAAATAAATAAATTTATATATTAAAAAAAAGAAAGTACAAATATCAATAAGAGTAACAATAATAATGGTAATTGCAGCCATGAAATTAAAAGACACTTACTCCGTGTAAGGAAAGTTATGACCAACCTAGGTAGCATATTCAAAAGCAGAGACATTACTTTGCCAACAAAGGTCCATCTAGTCAAGGCTATGGTTTTTCCTGTGGTCACGTACGGATGTGAGAGTTGGACTGTGAAGAAGGCTGAGCACCGAAGAACTGATGCTTTTAAACTGTGGTGTTGGAGAAGACTCTTGAGAGTCCCTTGGACTGCAAGGAGATCCAACCAGTCCATTCTGAAGGAGATCAGCCCTGGGATTTCTTTGGAAGGAATGGTGCTAAAGCTGAAACTCCAGTACTTTGGCCACCTCATGGGAAGAGTTGACTCATTGGAAAAAGACTTTGATGCTGGGAGGGATTGGGGGCAGGAGGAGAAGGGGACGACAGAGGATGAGATGGCTGGATGGCATCACAGACTCGATGGACGTGAGTCTGAGTGAAATCTGGGAGTTGGTGATGGACAGGAAGGCCTGGCATGCTGCAATTCATGTGATCACAGAGTCGGACACAACTGAGCAACTGAACTGAACTGAACAATTATAAAATACTATTGGATTGGTCTCAAAATTTCTTTGGATTTTTCCATAACATCCAGAGAAGGCAATGGCACCCAATTCCAGGACCCTTGCCTGGAGAATCCCATGGACAGAGCAAGCCTGGTGGGTTGCAGTCCATGGGGTCGCTAAGAGTTGGAGACGACTGAGTGACTTCACTTTCACTTTTCCCTTTCATGCATTGGAGAAGGAAATGGCAACCCACTCCAGTGTTCTTGCCTAGAGAATCCCAGGGACAGAGGAGCCTGGTGGGCTACCATCTATGGGGTCGCACAGAGTTGGACACGACTGAAGCGACTTAGCAGCAGCAGCATAACATCTTACCTGAATGAAAATTTTGGACCAACCCAATATTGAAGCAATATTAATAAGTCTTGCTGAACATGCAATTTATTTTAATACACTAAGTACATCTTCAGAAAATTCAATGTAAAAGACCACCATGTCATAATAAAGAAATGCAATGTTCCTCAGGAAACAAAATAAAAACAAAATGGCTTTACAAACTGGGATGGTTTTTTTTTACAAAATGGGTGAAAACACACTTCCAGAAAGAACAAGGAATTTGGTTCTCACGATGGGGAGGCAACAATCTTAATTTTAAAAGATCAGAGCTAGATCTTACGAAGGGATAGAGTTATCAAAATTCTCAGATTTTCCTGGAAGGTATGATACACCCCTCCTGGGTCCATGAGAAGAGAGAAGTGTGTCAGATTGCTCAATTCCAAGCTTATACCCTTGACAATCTCATATCTGAACAAGTCTACAAAAGAGAGGGTTTAATCCTGGGGTTGTAATTATATTAACTACATGTAATGATTCTGGGTTAGGTGGCAGTATGTTTTCCTCTTCTCTGCCCTGACTGATTTAAGCTCTGGTTTTTGTTGTTGTTGTTGTTGTTGTTTTGTTTTGTTTTTGACAAGTCTGTTGAAATTCTGTGATTTTATACACACCCAGGTGTTTACCAAATTATTTTAAGAGATTTGCAGTCTAAAGTTAAATGCATTTGTTTGCAATTCTGCTTTTCCACGCAATCAATAAAAGGTTAAGTATTTCAAATACTTCTTTCTATTAAAAGGTAAACACTTAAAATTGTTGTAGGAAATAAGCAGAAAACGAGTGTAAAATTCAAATACCACAGCCTACGTGATCCTAGAGAGTCTAGCCCCAATGTGACTTTCAAAACTCATGATATGCCCTTCCTCACCTGCCCAAGAAGTTACAGTCACACTGACCTTTTTCAATTCCTAGAACATATTGGTCTTTCTGGGTGGCTCAGAGGGTAAAGAATCTGCCTGCAATGCAGGAGACACAGATACAGGTTAGATACCTGGGTCTGGAAGATCCCCTGGAAGAGGAAATAGCAACCATTCCAGTATTCTTGCCTGGGAAAACCCATAGACAGAGGAGCCTGGTGGGCTACAGTTCAAAGGGTCAAAAAGAGTCAGACATGACTAAAGCGGCTTAGCACAGAACAAATCCAATTAGTTCTCAGTTAGTGACACTTAAATTTTCTGTTCTCTCTATTATGTTCTCCTTATAATTTTTGTTGATAGTATTTATCATTCATTTAGTAGAGGAAGAACTAATCTCTAACGTTTCCTCATGATAAATAATTGGAGACAAAGTGGAATTTAAATGAGAAAAAAGATAGCAGATACTTTAAAATATAGAAATTTAATATAAGTTAATTAATACAGTTGAACAACAAATGTGACTCTGATATACTTGTTAAAAAAAAGGAATTTAAGGAAACACTAGACTAATGAGCTTCAGTAAAATGAAACACAAACCAAATGGATGCAAAAGGGAGTACTATTGAAACAACACTGAAAATATCAAGTATAATAAAGGCAATCAGACTCACTTGAGTATTCCTGTGGGTCGACATAATTCACAATAATCTGTATAGCAAACCATTATGCTTCATTTTACAAATCAAATATGAAGAGAGCTGAACTGGAAAAGTCATAACTTTGTCAGCCAATCATAATTCAGGGCATTTGGGAGGTTGCAGAATGGTTTGTGCTGCTACAGCAGATATTTCCAAATGCTTTTAGAGCCTATTTCATCAGCATAATATTGGGAACTATGTAATCATTTTTATCAGGACTCTGCAGCAGCTTGCATGCTCACGGCAATAGCCCCGAATCACTGGAAGTTGGCTTTCTCCCACTTGTCAGCGCTTTCAGCCATCACTCCTCCACACAAAATGCAGCTGGTTTACTGCTTGGAAAACAATTCAGCCTTCGCACAGTCACTGGTTTCCTATTTTAAGGCATCATGATTTCAGAGCCCAGATTCCTTCCTAACTTGTTTCTGTCTCTTTGCTGTTGTGATGGGGCAAAGTTATGACCAACCCAAATGAGGAGTAGATTCCCATTCAGCTGGGGTGGGGGGTAGGTTTGAAAATCAGAGAAAGAGCTCAAATATCTAAAACCACAATAAACCCTTTGTGCTTTCTGACCTACCCTTCATCTGTTTGCCTGTAGTGGAATTTTTTGTGTTTATTTTTCATCTCTGCAAATTTCTCCCTACCATGGAAATCATATTTCTTGCAATCTGTATACCCTCTCCATTTAGGTCCATTAAATTCTTCTGATTTCTTCCCTAAATATAGGTTATGGTACAGCTCAGGCAAAAACCTCTGTAAATGAACCTTCAGTCACTCTTTATGTTGACTGAGGAGAGGAAGTTCAATCCCTGGGTCTGGAAGATCCCCTGGAGGAGGAAATGGCATCCTACTCTAGTATTCTTGCCTGGAGAATCCCATGGACAGAGGAGCCTGGTGGGCTACAATCCATATTTGCTCAGGCAAAAACCTCTGTAAACGAACCTTCAGTCACTTTTTGTGTTGACCAAGGAGAGAAGAAATAATTTCAACTATACATACCTCTGTGAGACTAAATTGATAGGGCATATTACTGATAGCATCCTTAAGTAAAATTTCCCCTAAATTTATTTAGATTCTAAAGCATACTATATAAGGTTCAAAATAGAATTTAAAAATACTAAAATGCTTTTCTTTCCCCAGAGTCAGAATCTTCTTTTTATATAGTTACAAAGAAGAAAATATACTTGTCACCAACTCTCTGGGTTGTGTAAGAGGTAATTATTCCTGATATGTATCAATAATAAAATATATTAACATTCAGTAATAACGTATATGAGCTAATTTTTAGTTGTTTAGTTGCTAAGTTGTGACTTACTCTTTTGCAACCCCATGGACTGTAGCCCACCAGACTCTGTCTGGATTCTCCAGGCAAGAATACTGAAATGGATTGCCATTTTCTCTTCCAGGGAATCTTCCAAACCCAGGAACTGAACCCAGGTCTCCTGAACTGGCATGCAGGTTCTTTACCACTGAGCCACCTGGGAAGCCATATGCTTTTTTTACCTTTTGCTAATACATCCATTAAATTCCATGTGCACTAAGTAAAGGGGAAGTTAGACAATGCTAGACAGAAACTAAAGGCAATTCCTTGACTAATGGGGAAAGTTGGAATAAAGTAGGCTGTTTTTTAAAGACCTGATTATTTACATTTAATTGCTTTGGGGTTTTGTTTTCTTGTACAGTGATCCCTAAACTTTTTGGCACCAGGGACCAGTTTCACAGAAGATACCTTTTCCATGGATGGGGGCAGGAGAGGAAGGAAGTACAGGCAAAAATGGCAGCAATGGGGAGTGGCTGTAAATACAGACGAAGCTTAGCTTGTTTGCTGGCCACTCACCTCCTCCTGTGCAAACCTGTTCCTAATGGGATATGGACCAGTACCAGTCCACAGCCCAGGTGTTGAGGACCACTGGTCTAGTATATTAAAAACTGTGGTTTGTCCCTATATCTTTTCATAATTGGTGTCTTAGCAAATATTTTATAGAATGAAAATGACTAAAATAGGATGAAAATGATTTTAATAATTTCTCAATCATTTACCTTATATTGTCTCTATATAAAAAACCATGCATAAGTATACACATGTATATGAAAAGAAACAAAATAAACTAAACAGATGGGAGTATTGCTCTAAAACCTGATAGAAAGATTGTAGAAACATCACATTTTGGAACAAACACATTTTAAATAGCTTTCTGACTTTCAGACCACTTTCCAGGTGAGAAGAAAAACAAATATTCAGATACAAGTATGTAGAATTGGAGATCACTGAGATTATTGTCTTTTGTTTCTGGCAACACCATTGGGAATCATAATTCCTTTACCAGGGACCGAACGCATTTCCTCTGTTTGAAAAGCAGTCCTAACCGTGGGACTGCCAGGGGAGTCTAGAAAGGAAAGTTCGTATTTTTGCATATCTGAGCAGTCTAGTGCCCAGGAAAGTTTTTTAAAAAATTGAACAGAGAAACATATTAAACAGATGGCTTATATATAAAACTAAAGGAAAAAAAAAAGGAGAAATCATCTACATTTTTTGTCTTTTTCTAAATGGAAAGGATTTTTCAGTGTAACCTAGACTTGAACCAATTAAACAAAGCCCCATATCTACTCTGACTTGTCAAATATTTTCAGATTATCCAATTAAAAGCAATATTGAATTCACAGACTTCAATGATATATGGGATTTGTTTTAATTACAAAAGGATGAAACTATGAAATTTATCTCCACTTGCAGTGTTTAATGAAATATCCTTTCTTGAAACTTCGGCAGGGCTCTAGATAAATGTATTAGGAACTTAAGTTCAGTTGCTCAGTCATATACATCTCTTTGCAGCCCCATAGACTGAAGCATGCCAGGCTTCCCTGTCCATCACCAACTCCTGGAGCTTGCTCAGACTCATACGCATCAAGCTGATGATGCCATTCAACCATCTCATCCTCTGATGTCCCCTTCTCCTCTTGCCTTCAACCTTTCCCAGCATCAGAGTCTTTTCTAATGAGTCTGTTCTTTGCATCAGGTGGCCAAAGTATTGAAACTTCAGCTTCAGCATCAGTCTTTCCAATGATATTCAGGATTGATTTCCTTTAGGATTAACTGTTTAATCTTCTTGCTGTCCAAGGGGCTCTCAAGAATCTTCTCCAGCACCACAGTTTGAATCAGTTCTGATGAGATGGATGAAACTGGAGCCAATTATAGAGTGAAGTAAGCCAGAAAGAAAAACACCAATACAGTATACTAACACATATATATGGAATTTAGAAAGATGGCAATGACAACCCTGTATGCAAGACAGCAAAAAAGACAGATGAACACAGATATTTAGAACTCTTCTTGAATTCTACAGCAGGAGCAAGTGGTGGTGCTTATGGTAGCCAAATGATGGGAGGCATGGGCTTGTCAAACCAGTCCAGGTACGGTGGCCCGGCTAGCCAGCAGCTGAGTGGTGGTTATGGAGGCGGCTATGGTGGCCAGAGCAGCATGAGTGGATACGACCAAGTTTTACAGGAAAACTCCAGTGATTTTCAATCAAACATTGCGTAGGCAGCCAAGGAGCAGTGAGCAGCAGCTACTACAGTAGCGGAAGCCGAGCATCTGTGGGAGTAAACGGAATGGGGGGGATGTCTAGCATGTCCAGTATGAGTGGTGGATGGGGAGTGTAACTGGCCCTGGTCACTGACTCTTGGTCAACATTTTTTAAAAGAAAAACTTAAGTTTTAACAGTTTTGCAATACAAGCTTGTGATTTATGCTTACTCTAAGTGGAAATCAGGATTGTTTTAAAGACTTAAGGTTCAGTATTTTTGAACACACATTCATCTAGGATGTAACAACTAGGTTGAGTAAACTATTACTGTTAAATAATTTTCAGCTTTTCTCAAGTTAGTTCTATTGTAGGATGTACTTAAGCAGTAAGTGTATTTAGGTTAAAGCAGTTGAATTATGTTAAATGTTGCTCTTACATCACATTACATTGAACACTGTCTGGATGCATGTTGAAAGACATGCTTTTTTTTTTTTGTAAAACTCAATATAGGAGCTGTGTCTACAATTAAAAGTGAAACATTTGGCATGTTTGTTAATTCTAGTTTCATTTAATAACCTCTATGGCACGTAAGTTTAAGCTTTGTTTTTTAAGTTAGTGGGGGAAATTTGACACGCAATACCAATACTTTAGGATTTTGGTCTTGGTGTTTGTATGAAATTCTGAGGCCTTGATTTAAATTTTTCATTGTATTGTGATTTTCCTTTTAGGTGTATTGCGCTAAGTGAAACTTGTTGAATAAATCTTCCTTTTAGAAACTGCAAAAAAAAAAAAAAAAAGACACAGATGTGTATAACGGACTTTTGGACTCAGAGGGAGAGGGAGAGGGTGGGATGATTTGGGAGAATGGCATTCTAACATGTATACTATCATGTAAGAATAGAATCGCCAGTCTATGTCTGACGCAGGATACAGCATGCTTGGGGCTGGTGCATGGGGATGACCCAGAGAGATGTTATGGGGAGGGAGGTGGGAGGGGGGTTCATGTTTGGGAACGCATGTAAGAATTAAAGATTTTAAAATAAAAAAAAAAGAAAAAAAAAAGCTTTAAATCTTCGGTACTCAGCTTTCTTTTAGGAACTTAAATTATTCTTAATTGAAGCAGGATAACACTTGGGAGATCCTCAACCCAAACCCTGGTGGCTCAGACAGTAAAGAATCTGCTTGCAATACAGGAGACCTGGGTTTGATCCCTGGGTCAGGAAGATCCCCTTGAGAAGGGAATGGATATTCCAGTATTCTTGCCTGGAGAGTTCCATGGACAGAGGAGCCTGTTGGGCGACAGTCCACAGGATTGCAAAGAGTCAGAAACGACTGAGTGACTAACCCACTAGCACAACTTTTGGGAAAAAAAGAAAAGTAATGACTTAAGCATATATTAATGAGAGTTTTCAACAATTCTCTCTCTCTCAGGCACATGCATAAACATGCCCAGACTCAAACTAGTATTCTCCTCACAGTCAGAGCAATTGTGTTTTAGATGTGAGACAAAGAAAGAATACAACAGGAAGAATTTCTTTTTACCTCACAGATTTCATGAAAGACAATTTTCAGTATTTCCTTTTAAACATAAAAGTTTATTTAAAAGTATGTGTGTATGTATATATATATATGCATTTGTTAATTCTATAGAATGTTTGTGGGCTTTCCTGGTGGCTCAGTGGTAGAGAGCCAGCCAATACAGGAGATATGGGTTCAATCCCTGGATTGGGAAAAATCCCTGGAGAAGGAAATGGCAACCCACTGTAGTATACTTATCTGGGAAATCCCACGGACAGAGGAGCCTGACGGGCTACAGTCCACGGTGTCGCAAAGAGTCAGACATGACATAACAACTAAACAATCAAAAGATAGACTGTTCATCCGACAATACAAAACAGTACACTGTCTTGACCATTTTTCATTTGACAGTTTTCTAGATATCTAATTGTTTAATTATCTCTTCATTTGTGCTGACTTTTATGTGGTCCCATTACTGCAAATGCAGACAAACTCTTACTACTCAAACCACTGGCTTTCATACCTACAACAATTATTTATTGCCCCTAAATCTCAGTATATTTGATGCTACCCCAAAAGTTTGGGGTACAAACAATCTACAAAGCCCTGTATATTGACTTTCAAGCTGTTCAAGTCACACACCAATTTATCTTTCTAGTCTTAACAACAATAATAAAACCTTGTTTTTGCATAATTATTATATGTACATGAGCCCTTTCCCATAATTTTTCAAAGATCCAATACAGGAGATACTGTTAATACCCCTCTTTCAGATATAAGGACATTGATACCTAGAAAGGGGTGATAGAGGATGAGATGGTTAGATGGCATCACTAACTCAATGCATATAAGTTTGAGCAGGCTCTAGGAGTTGGTGATGGACAGGGAAACCTGGTATGCTACAGTCCATGGGCCACAAACAGTTGGACACAACGATATGACTAAACAACAACATCTAAAAGTTAGATCCATCTTATGAGGTCACAAAATAATAAAGAGAATTAGAAACCAGGTTGTCTGATTCTAGAAGTTTTTCTCTTTTTTTTTTATGAAATTACCTAATTGAGAAGGACAGTAGATTCAATCTCCTGAAAAGATAATGTTTTTATCTTCTTCTCATTCATTTCCTACACTGCTCATAACATACCATATCTTATTCATTGATTGTATCAACCTCTCACAAAGATTTTGCCACTGGAGGTTCAATCCCCTTTTCCTGAACCTCTATGAAACTGATCCTCAAGCTCTGGGCTTTGTACTTCTCAGGGAGTGAAAAAGATGATTCATTGGAAAAGAGAATAAGACATTTAGAAGTATTTTTCATCCTTTTAAATTTATTGTTAAAACAAACATCATTAGTCCAAGACTCTATGGATATGCTATGTAAATCCAAACGGATATATTGAAAGGCACAGTTCAGTGTATTAGTAGTATACTGTGTACTTGATCAAAAAGCTTGCAGACCACTGACCAATATCACTGACTTAAATTTTCTCTCATACAGACTTACTGTGTTTTTACTACTTTGTTATATGTTATCTCTCCATGCAAATGATTTGCTCTTTGAAGACAGAAATTACATTTTAAATTGCTTTTTAAGTTACTAATATCATTAGAATGACCTCCTATATGTGACCCCATAGTCAGAGAAAACCTTGATGACTGCAGAATTTTTGCCAGAAATAATTTACATACCTAAGATTGAGAAATAATTGCAAAAGCCAAAGAAAACTCTGAAGAATTTCAGCTATAAATTGGTAAGAGTTTGCTGACTTCAATTAGTAGAGGAGAATTTATTGATTTGATATATGGTAGCTCTTTTTTTTTTTTTTAAATGCAGACTATCTTTTATAGCTTCTGGATGTGCTATCAGTGTTTTGAGAATGAATCTAATCCAGCACCCAGGGCTGGAGACTCTGGATTTTAAAAATCCTTAGTGTTCTGTACAATTTACTTATTTGATTTTTCAAGAATACAGAATTGCCTGGAATTCTGTTATTCAGAAAATTGAGTTGCTGAAAAGAACTGCTAATATATTAAAACAATTGGTTTGTTCAGTCACTAAGTCGTGGCTGGCTCTTTGCAACCCCAAGGACTGCAGCACACCAGGCTTCCCTTTTCCTCACTGTCTCCTGGACTTTGCTCAAACTCATGTCCGTTGAGTCAGTGATGCCTTTCAACCATCTCATCTTTTGTCACCCCCTTTTCTTCCTGTCCTCAGTCTTTCCCAGTTTTTAGGGTATTTTCTAATGAGTTGGCTCTTTGCATCAGGTGGCCACAGTGTTGGAGCTTCAGCTTCAGCAGGAGTACTTCCAATGAATATTCAGGGTTGATTTCCTTTAGGATTGATTTCTTTTGATTATTTGATTATTAAAATGATAAGTACAATTAAAAATATTTGCTATTTTAACTGTTCTAAGAGCTCATCTATATCTGTATTTTCCCCTCAGAATGCCTAGTACTTAGGGGATACTGGAGAAGCAGGGGTTGTAAACTGGAGTCTGTGGATCGCATGTCAAGGATGACTTCACTCTGCATTAGAGGACTGGCCAAAACCTGAACTACACTTTCCAAGATCTTTTGTGGTGGAGCATGGCCTTGTAACCCAGTTCTGAACAAGGGATGTGAGATGTGAGCTAGCATGTCATTTGTGTTACTTTTCTCCTTCCTTTTACCACATGGACGAGACTCTCCAATGCCTAAAAAAGGGATATTCCACTTGAAGGAAGAAATCCTGTCCTATTTTATGCTTTGGGAAGTGCTGGGTAGGAATACTTTTGCATATTCTTATAAGTAGGAACTGATAGGACCGATGAATCATCTGCGCCAACGGAAAGGGGTGAGTGAAAGTATAAAGTTCTGACAAAAGATTGTTTGATTTAAGTAATAAAGAGATTAGGAAGTGAGACTTATTGATAACTGAAGGAATTTTGTATTAATAAAATAGTGGCATTTATTGAGTGCCTATAATTTGTCAAATAGGATCCCCTGGAGGAGAAAATGGCAACCTATTCCAATATTCTTGCCTGGGAAATCCCATGGATAGAGGAGCCTGGTGTGCTACAGTCTGGGGGTTACAAAAAGATTCAGACATAATTGAACATGCACATACATGAGTTTGAGCAAACTCTGGGAGATGGTGAAGGAGCCTGGTTTGCTGCAGACTGAGTGACTGAACTGAACTGAACTGATGGGGTCACAAAGAGTCAGACATGACTTAGCCACTGAACAATAACAACAACTATTTGCATTCAAGGCAAAAGCTAGAAAATTTGAAAGCTGTGGAGGGAACACACATACCTGAAAGCGGCAGTGTTGGTTCTGCAACAGATGTCATGAGCCCTAACAATAGCTTGGGCTATTGTTCTGAGGTTTGATGAGAAGTAGTCAATGGCAAAGAGATGGAAACAGTGGCTGACTTTATTTTTGAGGGCTCCAAAATCACTGCAGATGGTGATTGCAGCCATGAAATTAAAAGACGCTTATTCCTTGGAAGGAAAGTTATGACCAACCTAGACAGCATATTAAAAAGCAGAGACATTACTTTGCCAACAAAGGTCCATCTAGTCAAGGCTATGGTTTTTCCATTAGTCATGAATGGATGTGAGAGTTGGACTATAAAGAAAGCTGAGCACTGAAGAATTGATGATTTTGAATTGTGCTATTGGAGAATACTTTGAGAGCCCCTTGGACAGCAAGGAGATCCAACCAGTCCATCCTAAAGGTGATCAGTCCTAGGTGTTCACTGGAAGGACTGATGTTGAAGCTGAAATTCCAATACTTTGGCCACCTGATGGGAAGAGCTGACTCATTTGAAAAGACCCTGATGCTAGGCAAGATTGATGGCAGGAGGAGAAGGGGATGATAGAGGATGAGATGGTTGGAGGGCATCACTGACTGCCTCAATGGACATGAGTTTGAGTAAGCTCTGGGAGTTGGTGATGGACAGGGAGGCCAGGTGTGCTGTGGTTCATGGGTTTGCAATGAGTTAGACACGACTGAGAAACTGAATAAACTGAACTGACAGTCAGATGTGAAGAGACTTTTAATGCGGTTGTACTATCCCAGAGACACAGGAAGTGTTAGGTAGTTAACGTATTTATATGCCTGCATGCTAAGTCACTTCAGTTTCAGTCATGTCTGACTCTTTGCAACCCCATGGACTACTGCCTGCCAGGCTTCTCTGTCCATGGGATTTTCCAGGTAAGAATACTGGAGTGGGTTGCCATGAACTCCACTAGGGGATCTTGACACAGGGATCAAACTCAGGTCCCTTGCATCTGCTGCATTGGCAGGCAAGTTCTTTACTACTAGCACCATCTGGCAAGTCCTCCCCGACACACACCCCCCCACATACACACACACTTCATGTTATATCAAGTCTCTGTAAAATGTATTTTGTATCAGTGTATCTCAAATTTGAGTAAATATTTACCTCACCTTGCTTTGCAAAACAGAATAATATACTAGACATATACTGTAATGTTCTCAAAAATATATTCTGCTATAATATGGAACTATGTTAGGAAAGGCACAATGGAGTAGGTAGAAGGAGCTATTTTAAATACAATGAATCATAAGTAAATACTAGTTCTTTTACTTTATATATAGTACTCATATTTCTGGTTAGTTAAATAATTGAATATATCAGTCACAATTTTTTCACATAAGGAAGACTCCTGTTGGTTTTGAAATGATATTGCAGTCCTTAGTCACATTTTTTTTTTTCAAAAATTAAATCTTCTTTTACAAAAATTCCAAAACCTGTTTTTTTCTATAATATAATACCCCATTTGATAAAATAAACAAAAATTGAATCATCTCAAGAAAACATAGTTTCAACTTAAAATATTAAATAAAGCTAACCCATGGAAGGGAATCAATAAGATAATATATAGATATACAAAGATAGTTTCAGAATATTAATTTATGCTACATTTATGCCAAATATGTAATAAAACATCTCTTTACAGAGCCAATGTTTTAAATAGTTTTCTAATTTTATATTATCTTTCTCTTTGAGAAGGATCTGTTTTAGACAAATAGAACTAACTATATTTATTTTATATTTTCTTTTTCTCTTTTTAAAATTGCCATGTCTTTGATGTTAATAATGGTGTGTGATTAAGTTTATTTTAAAAACATCCATTTTCTAAGAATATATAGCATATTTACAAATATATTTGAAATTCATAGGCTCAAAAAACAGTTTCTTACTTCTGTATATTGACTTTTAAAATATTTTCGACATTACTTTTTATTTTTCAACAAGTTCACAGTAGAGAGGGAATGTTTTACAATTAGAAACCAATGCATCATAGATCTTGCTTCTGTGTGTAATTTATTTTTATATATTTACCAATTACAATTATTTTCAGTTATAAATTATAATACCATTATCAAAAAGAGAAATGTTCTTAGTTACCTTCCTAAAAATTGACTGGAAAACTAAGAAATATTCTTGGCCTAAATTATTAAATAATTAGTTATGAAATAATCAGTCCCTGGTAAAGGAATTATAATTCCCAATGGTGTTGCCAAAAACAAAAGACATAATCTCAGTGATCTCCAATTCCACATATTTGTATCTGAAAATTTGTTTTTCTTCTGACCTGGAAGGTGGTCTGAAAGTCAGAAAGCTATTTAAAATGTGTTTGTTCCAAAATGTGATGTTTCTACAATCTTTCTATCAGGTTTTAGAGTAATACTCTCGTCTATTTAAAAGTTTATTTTGTTTATTTTTATATACGTGCATATACTTATGCATTGTTTTTATATAGAAATAATATAAAGTAAATGATTGAGAAATGATTAGAATAATTTTCATATTTTAGTCATTTTCATTCTAAGAAATATTTGCTAAAACATCAATTATGAAAGATATAGGGACAAACTACAGTTTTTCATATACTAGACCAGTGGTCCTCAACACCTGGGCTGTGGACTGGTATTAAAACTATCAAGAATTCCAAATTTATAAGTCATAGTTGAAATAATATGATATGTCACTATCTGGCACTGTTTTTAATTGATGTATTTTATTTTATTTTTTCCCCTTCTACCCAGTGTAGTAAATGTGGATACTAGCATTAATTGTCAAACTCAAGACACACTGTGCCTTCTGAACTCAAGCAGCAATGTCACTTATTATTGGCTATTATCACTTTGAAAATAGGTTCTTTACAATTCCCACTATTATTTTCTGATAAGAATGTATTAAATGTCTATTGGCTGATACAATGTTTATTCTTTAATTTTGGTTTCATATTTTCTATATTTTAACTTGACTAAACTTCAATCTAAGTATCATCCTCAGACTTATCTTCCTTTCTTGAATTCTTTCCTAAGCAAAAATTTAAAGACTGTTTACATCTGTTGATTTTTAATTTATTTTAACATTATATTTTGACTTCCCAGATCTAATGATGATATTTCATTTTATTTTGTTTATAAGTCTACAACTGGACAAAATGAGGATGTAGGACAGATAAGTATGTTCTGAGCAAAGAAACAAGAGAAAACTTTCAGAAAAAGAACCAAACATAATGGAGATAAGCAATCTACCTGATAGAGATTTCAAGGTAATGGTCATAAACATGCTAACCAAACTCAGAGCATGATGGATGAGCCTAGTGAGAACTTCAAGAAAGTTTTTAAAAATATATTATGATAAATCAGAGCTGAAGAATATGATAACTGAAATGAAAAATGCACTAGAGAGAACTGGACATCAGCAGATTGGGCAACACAAAAGAATGAACCAGCTGAACAGAAAGAGAATTAAAAAGAAAAATAAGGATATTTTAGGAACTTCTGGAACATCAAAGAGTTCCTTAAGAAGAAGGGACAGAAAGAGGCAGAGAATTTATTTGAAGAAATAAGAGCTGAAAAATTTCCTAAACTGTAAATATATATGTATCCAACACGCATGTGCCTAAATACATAAAGCAAATGTTAACAGACATAAAGGAGGAAACTGACAGTAACTTAATAACAGTAGAAGAATTTAACAACCCACTACGTCAATTGACATGATCCAGATAAAAAATTAATAAGGAAACATTGGTCTTAAAAGATTTATTAAAACAGAATGACTTAACAGATTTATACAAAATACTCCATCTCAAAACTGCAGAATACCCATTGTTTTCAAGTGCACAGGAATATTCTTCATGATAAGTTACATGCTAGGTCCCCCCCACCAAAAAAAAGAAAGAAAGAAAGAAACTCTTAATAAATTTAAGAAGATTGAATTGTGTCTTTTCTGACCACAACTAGGTATAGACTAGGTATCAACCAAAAGAAAAAAAAAAAAATCCAGAAATGTGGAAATCAATACGCTATTAAATAACCTGGGATTCTCCAGGCAAGAATATGGGAGTGGGTTGGCATTCCATTCTCCAGGGGATCTTCCCAACCTAGGAATTAAACCCTTGTCTCCGGCATTGGCAGGAGAATTCTTTACCATCTGAACCGTCAGGGAAGCCCTCATAAGAGATTACTACAAACAATTATTCACTCATAAAATGGACAACACTGAAGAAATAGCTAAAACTCTTTGAAACGTACAATTTCCCAAAACTGAATCAGGAAGAAATATAAAACAAGAAATGGCCCATTATTAGTAATGAAATTGAATCAGTAAACAAAAAGTCCCAACAAACAATAGTTTAAGAACTAAACAGTTTCACAGATGAATTCTACCAAACATTTAGAAAAGAATTAAAACTTACAATTTTCAACAATTCCAACAAATTGAAATGGCAAGGAACATTTCCAAATTCATTCTATAAAGCCAACATTAACTTTATACCAAAACTAGACAAAGACACTGTTAGCAGGGGAAAAAAAAAAGTTACAGGCCAATATCCACAATAAGTTGAGCTTCCCTCGTGGCTCAAATGGTAAAGAACCTGTACACAGCAAGGGAGATTCAGGTTCAATTCCTGGGTCAGGAAGACCCCCAGAGAAGGGAATAGGTACTTACTCCATTATTCTTGCCTGGAGAATCCCATGGACAATAGAGCCCAGTGGGCTACAGTCCATAGGGTCCCAAACAGTCAGACATTACTGAAAGACCAACATTTGCACCTTTCATCCATGATACAAAAAAATGTAAAAATCTTTGGTACAATAAAAGCACACACACAAAAAAACCATTACATAAAAAGGATCGCAGGCCATTATGAAATCGGCTTTTCTCAGGGATGCAAGGATGATTCAATATCTACAAATCAATCAATGTACAACCACATTAAAAAACAAAGATAGAAATCATATAATTATTTTAGTAGAAAAATCCAGTTCTTTTTGACAAAATTCAACATCAACTCATGACAGAAACTCTCAACACAATGGGTATAGTGGGAGCATACCTCAATGTAATAAAAGTCATATGTTGCAAACCCATAGCTAACACTATTCTAAATGGTTAAAAGTTGACAGCATTTCCTCTTCGACCACAAACAAGACAAGGACATCCACTCTTATCACTTTTATCCAACATAGTATCAGAAGTTCTATCCTCAGCAATTAAACAAAAATAAAAAATCCAAATTACAGAGAAGTAAAGTTGCCACTGTTTGCAGATTACATGACATTACATTCAGAAACATTAAAGATGTCACCATAAACCTACTAAAACTCATAAGTGAATTCAGTAAAGTCAAAAACTTGCTATACAGAAATTTGCTGCATTCTTATATACTGAAAACAATCTATCTGAAAGAGAAATTAAGAACACAATCTCACTTAAAATTACATAAAAAATAAAATACCTTGGAATAAATTAAATGTATTTAATTTAAATTAAATAAAAGTATAGGAGAAAGACCTGCATCCATGGATTTGAAGAATTAATATGGTTATAATGCCATATTAGGAATAAATTAAATATATTTAAATTAAATAAAAGTATAGGTG
Organism: Ovis canadensis; assembly: GCF_042477335.2. NCBI lineage: Eukaryota > Metazoa > Chordata > Mammalia > Artiodactyla > Bovidae > Ovis > Ovis canadensis. Next base: position 109,252,956 of record NC_091246.1, read on the forward strand.
AAATATATGTGCTCATGGATTTGAAGAACTATTATATTGCTAAAATGTCAATACTGTCCAATCTACAGATTCAACACAATCCCTACCAAAAAAAAAGAACAATATTTTTCACAGAATTAGAGTAATAATCCCAGAATTTGTATGGAACCATAAAAGACACTGAATAGTCAAAGCAATCTTGAGAAAGAACAACAAAGCTGGAGGTATCATTTGCCCTGATCTCAAACTATCCTACAAAGCTTTAGTAATCAATATAGTGCGGTCTATTTACAAAAACAGGCAGAGATATCAATGAAGAACACATGCTTATACGATCAATTAGTCTATGATAAATTAGGCCAGAATATAAAATGAGAAAAAACAGCCTCTTTAATAAATGGTGTTGAGAAAATAAATAGCTACATGCAAAAGAATGAAATGGGATCTTTTTTTTTTTTTTTACACCAAACACAAAAGTAAGTTCAAGATGGATTAAAAACCTAAATGTAAATCCTTAAACCATAAAATTCCAAGGGGGGAAAAAAGGCAGTAAGCTCTTGATGCCATTTATTGGATCTGTCTCCCCAAGCAAAGGAAATGAAAGCTAAAATAAACCAATAGGACTGCATCCAACTTAAAAGATTGGCACAGATAAGGAAAGTGAAAAGTGAAAAAGTGTTAGTTGCTCAGTCGTGTCTGACTCTTGGGACCCCACGGATTGTAGCCCACCAGACTCCTTTGTCCATGGGATTTTCAGGCATGAATACTGGAGTGGAATGGCATTTCCTACTCTACTTCCTACTCCTAATTTGATCTCGACCCAGAGATTGAACCAACATCTCCTGCATCTCCTGCATTGCAGGCAGATCCTGTACGATCTGAGCCACCAGGGCAGCTCAAAGGAAACCATGCATAAACAAAAAGGCAACCCACTAAATGGGGAAAAATGTTTGCAAATGATGTCTTCTAAGGGGCTAATAACCAAAATATACAAAGAACTCATATAACTTAACATGACAAAAGATGAATAACCTGGTTTAAAAATGGGCAGATGATCTGAATAGTCATTTTCAAAAGAAGACACAGGATGGGGAACAGACACGTGGAAAGATATTCAGCATCACTAATCATCAGGGAAATGCAAGTCAAAATCATAACAAGATATAACCTCACATCTGTCAGAATGGCTACTATCAAAGTGACAAGAAATTACAAGTGTTAGCAAAAATGTGAATAGAACACTCGTGTTTTGGGGGAGGATTGTAATTTGATGCGGTGACTCAGATGGTAAAGCGTTTGCCTGCAATGTGGGAGACCCAGGTTCAGTCCCTGGGTTGGGAAGATCTCCTGGAGAAGGAAATGGCAACCTACTCCAGTACTCTTGCCTGGAGAATCCCATGGGCAGAGGAGCCTGGCAGGCTACAGTCCATGGGGTCGCAAAGAGTCGGACACGACTGAGTGACTTCACTTTCACTTTCCATGCAAAATAGTATGAAGATTCCTCAAAAAGTGAAAATCCGAACTGGTTCAGTGATTCCACTTCTCAAATAACCCAAAGAAAATAAAAACAGTAATTCCAAAAGAGATACGCACCCCTGTGCTTACTGCAGCATTATTTGCAATAGGCAACATATGGGAGCAATCTAAGTGTCTATTGGTAGATAAAGGGATAAAAAAGATGTGGGGTATATATGAAATATTCAGTTCAGTTGAGTTCAGTCGCTCAGTCGTGTCTGCCTCTTTGCGACCCCATGAACTGCAGCATGCCAGGCCTCCCTGTCCATCACCAACTGCCGGAGTTCAGTCAAACTCACATCCATCGAGTCAGTGATGCCATCCAGCCATCTCATCCTCAGTCGTCCTCTTCTCCTCCTGTCCCCAATCCCTCCCAGCATCAGAATCTTTTCCAAAGAGTCAACTCTTCGCATGAGGTGGCCAAAGTACTGAATTCCAGCTTTAGCATCACTCTTTCCAAAGAACACCCAGGGCTGATCTCCTTTAGAATGGACTAGTTGGATCTCCTTGCAGTCCAAGGGACTCTCAAGAGTCTTCTCCAGCACCACAGTTCAAAAGTATCAGTTCTTCGGTGCCCAGCTTTCTTCACAGTCCAACTCTCACATCCATACATGACTACTGGAAAAACCATAGCGTTGACTAGACGGACCTTTGTTGGCAAAGTAATGTCTCTGCTTTTGAATATGCTATCTAGGTTGGTCATAACTTTCCAAGGAGTAAGTGTCTTTTAATTTCATGGCTGCAATTTACCATCTGCAGTGATTTTGGAGCCCCCCAAAAATAAAGTCTGACACTGTTTCCACTGTTTCCCCATGAAGTGATGGGATATTAATCAGCCATAAAGAGAATATAATCATTCCATTTGCAACAACATGGTTGGATCTAGAAGGTATTCAGCTAAGTGAATAAAATCAGACAGCTATGGACACATACCATGTGATTTTACTTATAGTTATCACAAAACCCAAAACATGCAAGCAAACAGAGACAGAATCAAATTCAGAGGTCAAACTGGTGTTTTACAGAGGGTAGAAGAACAGGAGGTTTAGGCAAAATAGGTAAAGAAAATTAAAAGGTACAAACTTCCAGTTATAAAATAAATAAGGGATAGGGTTGTAATGTACAGCATAAGGAATATTGTCAATAAAGCTGCAGTAAATTTGTATGAGGACAGATGGTAGCTAGATATATTATGGTGATCATACTATAATATATTTAAATGTTGAATCACTATGTTTTACTCCTGGAATTTACATAATATTATGTCAACTATACTTCAATGAAAACAAAAACAAAAAAGTACTATATTACATCTTTTCAAATAACAGAATTATTTGCTCAGATAAAAAACATGTGTACTTTCTATTGACTGGATTTTGTTCCTCCATTCTATACAGGGGAGGATCCATTCAGACAGATGGGTCAAGGTAAAGGATATTTTTGGACCAAATGAGCATTTTATTCCAGTTTTCACCTCATCTCTTTGAAGCCTCTGATGATTCCTTTTTTATTCCCAAGAGCTGACACAGGAAGACAGGTCTGGGACATTTCCACATGGGAAATCTTTTATGTCCAGAAACATTAGGATTGAACTGAGGGTCAAAATACTGAAGGGTGAGAGAGATTATCATTCCTCCTGTAATGATAATCCAGTGGGAATTATTCCCACTACACCTTGATCTTCTTTTTCTAAAGCCATCAACCATCATAATCAGAGGGCTGAAGTAAAATGTCAGCTCTTGTAAAAAGGTGCTAAAATGCCCAATGGTTCATGATGCAATATCCATCTTAGACCTGCCTACAGCTGAGGCAGAGGAGGCTCTAGCTCAGCTAGGCTCATCCCTACCTATTGGGAACTATTTGGTCATGTATGGGCAAGAAAGGAACCAGTCTGTTTGGGGATCCTGAAAAGGTGCTGACTTTGGTCAGGAAGCCTTTGGGATTTTGTTTCCTGTTCATCCATCTCTTTCTTCCAGAAACACAATTTGCCTTTTGTTATTCCATTATTGCCTTTGTGTGTTAGGCTAAATACTGGCTCTCAAAGATGACATTGTCCTAGTCCCCAGAACCTGTAAATATTTACTTTATACAGAAAAAAGAACTTAAGAGATGCAATCAAGTCCAAGATCTTGAGATGAGGAGATGATATTGGGTTACGTAGGTGGGCCCAATGTAATTGCAAGGGTCCTTATAAGAGAAGGGTTTTCCTGGTAGCTCAGATGTTAAATAATCTGCCTGCAATGCAGGAGACCTGGGTTGGGAAGATTCCCTGGAGGAGGGAATGGCAACCCACTTCAGTATTGTTGCCTGGGAAATCACATGCACAGAGGAGTCTGGTGGGCTACAGTTCATTGGGTTGCAAAGAGTTGGACAAGATTAAGTGATGAATACTTCCTCTTTACCTTTATAAGAGAAAGGGTGATGTGGGTTGAAGGATAAAAGGTGATATGAGGCAGGGTCCTTATTCAAGGAATGAGGTAGTCTGTAGCACTGGGAAAAGGAAGGTGATTCTCTCCCAGAGCCTCAGTAGGACCAGGTCCTATAAGGTACATGGTTTTAATCCCATAAAACACTTTTCAGAACCTTGACCTCCAGAACAAAGATAACAAACTTGTGTTCTTTAAGCTACTAAGTGTGTGGTGATTTGTTACAGCAACAATAGGGAACTGATGTATTTTAAAATGCTTTTGAAAATTGTGAAATGAGGATATTTAAAAGAGACCCTTTTATAACTTATATCATCAAGATTCTAATGTTCAAAGTTGAGAAAAATTTGGATAGAGAACCAGTTCAAAACTCAAATTCTTGGGCGCCACCCCAGACCTACTGAATCAGAATCTCTGTAGGAGATTCTAATGCACATGATGTCTGAGAAGCCCTATTCTAGAGCAGCCTACAGGGATCTTGTAAATAAAGCTTTATTGAGACACAGCCACACCCTTTCATTTACATATCATCCATGAAGGTTTTTGTTATTAATACAATGACAGACTTGAATAGATGTGCAAGACTTTATGGATTCTCTGACCCTGTGTGGCAAAAATTTGCTAACTTCTGATTAGGACCAAGTACAATCTAAAATTGGGTTGTAAATGAATGACTATGTGGTTTTTCAGGATGATACGACAAATGGCAAAAAAAAAAGTTATAACTACTACATCAGCCAACTATTTGTTTGTGAATATGTCCTTTTCTCCCACATTTCCAAATGTACTGGAGCTCATGCCATGAAAACCCACTGGAATTCAGAATTAGAACTTGATAATAACCCAATAATGAGTCCATTTAGCTTTCTAAAATGTGTTAAAATAAAATCGAATTTCTGTTTCTATGATTAGCACACTGAAATAAATCTGAAATGAAATGTTAGAATGAGATAAGCCTTTCTAATGGAGAAAAATACAGCTTTTACAGCTTAAACTGATATGAACCTCAAATGCACAATAAAAAATGACCTCATATATTATTTTAGCCCTTTTAAGAATACATTTCAAATTACATTTTCTCTAGCATTATCAAGAAGTACAATAGTTTAATACTGAAATCAGTATTTGCATACTATTTACACAACCCATACTATGCTTTCATATCACAGTTTTTATTAAGGCCATGTCCCTAGCATGAAAATAGCTTTATTGTGACCATGATTTTATGGGATCATAACAAAAAAAGAATTTTATCTATGTATCTCACACACATAGGAAACTGCCATTGAAGTAAAAGTCAAAGAGTTTGGAGTAAAGCTAGAAGCATTGACTGTTTCTCATTTCAGAAGTAGGTTCAGTTCAGGAAAGGTTAAAAAAAAAAAAAAAAGAAACCACTGCTTATTGGAGATTTACAATAAAGGAAAACAACTTTTCTCTACCATCACTGCCACCTCTCCTAAAATACTTTCTAAAGTTAGTCTTATCTTTTTTTTCATTTCCTTCTTAGATTTCCTACAAATCACAAAGTTTTCATCTTTGTGGTTATTATGAAGCCTTATTTCAATCTTATCGAAGTTTTGATGACAATGCCCTAAACCCCTGGGGAAAGCACTTTATCAGGCATATCTTTAGCATATATTATGAAAAATTTCAAAGATATATACAAAAGATTAGAATAGTAAAATGAACCTCCATGTATATCCATAGCCCAAGTTTAACTGTTATCAACATTCCTCATCCAAGGATCATCTACATTTCCATCCCAAATTACTACTATAACTACTCTATTGACAGTTTTTTCTTTCTTTAGGTAAGAATACCATATTTTAATGCATTTTAGCTTTTTTAATATTAGGAAAGAAAAACTATTTAATGATTAATAGGTTTATTTAAACAAGGGGCTTCCCTGGTGGCTTAGATGGTAAAGAAGGTGCCTACAATGAACAAGATTGCGTTGGATCCCTGAGTTGGGAAGATCACCTGGAGAAAGGACTTGTGGCTACTCACCCCAGTATTCTTGCCTAGAGAATTTCATGGACAGAGGAGCCTGGTCCATGGAGTCACAAAGAGTCTGACATGACTGAGCAACTAACACTTTCACTTTTCACAGATCCTCCTGCGTATAACAGGAAATCTTCTTTAAAATTTTGTTGTTGTTGTTGTAGTTAAGAAGTGGAAAGACATTGTGATGTTAAAGAAGAATTTCTGAAACAATAATTAGATTAGTATTTCTAGGATGAGCCCCTGGTTCATTTGGCATTGGTTTGAAAAGGAGTCTAGGGTAAGACGGTGGTAGACACTGAATGCTAAGTTAAATAAGGAATTTATCTGGTGCATAATTGGGAGAGTGAGGACCAAGTGAAGTAATATTTAATATATATACAGCTTGTACGATAGTGCCTTTCACACACTGAAGTCTCAGTATATGCTAGCTCTCATTGTTTTATTATTGGTAATAGAAAAGTGTAGCAGAAACAAACTAAAATGACTCAGTTACAATATAACTTCAGGCAATACGATATTACCTTGGGGCACAATACTGTTGATCTACTTTTCTGTTAGTCTTCTGTTGAAAGAGAAAACGAACTGAAAGTCAGGGGACTGCAGGTCAGATGCCTGTTTACTTATTTGGAGTCGGGTCTAGGGGAAGTTTGGAAAAATATTACTGAGATCGTTTATTACACTGCTTTTTAGTCTATGAAGTTTGCTTTAAAATTAAAAGTTGACTCAAAGTTTTTATTAGTCTATAATAACAGATTGCTTGTGGCACATTAATATAGAAAGTTTCTCTAGAACCAATACATGATATTAGAAGTTATACACACACACACATGCATCTATACTACTTTAAAATAATACAAACAGAATAATCCTCTGGGAAAACAAGTAGATAAATTTAATTATCTTTAAAATAATTTGATATTGAGTGGAAGTAACTAAAAAAGCTAAAACACTATTTTTACATTATTTTGCTATAGTTCTCCCTGTTGAAATCATTTTAGAAGAATGTATATTTGCTTTATCAATAATAACAAAAATTAAAGTAAGAAAATTCCATTATATTCTCTAGATATTTTCTCTTTTGACTTCATTTAGATTAAAACAGAAAAACTGTAACACATTTGAGTTAAGAGATGAAGTTGTGGGGACTTCCCCGGTGGTCCAATGGTTAAAATTTCACCTCCCAAAGATGGGGGTGAGGGTTTGACCCCTGGTCAGGGAGCAAAGATCACACATGACTGTGGTAAAGAAACAAAAGCATAAAAGAGAAGCAGTGTTGTAAAAATTCAGTAAAGACTTTGAAAAGGGTTCACACCAAAAAGTCCTTAAAAAAAAATGAAGTTGCCATTTGAAATAGCATTTAACTGGGAAATATTTTCCAAATAAATTTGTCTGTGTTTATAAGCCGATCTGGAACCTTGCTTTTTTAACTTTTCTCCCTATCCTCACCATTCTCAGCTCTCAAATAAATAACATATGAAGAATAAAAATGTGAGCTTCCCAGGTGCCTTAGTGGTAAAGAATCCACCTGCCAATGCAGGAGACATGGGTCTGGTTCCTGGGTTGGGAGGATTCCCTGGAGGAGGAAATGACAACCCACTCCAGTATTCTTGCCTGGGAAATCTCATAGACAGAGGATGGTGGTGGGCTACAATTCATGGGCTTACAAAGAATTGGACATGACTGAGCAAGTGCATGCCACAGAAATGTAGTATAAAGTCTCTCAACATGAGATGCTGGTATTATTCAACCAGCTCTAAAAGAAACAGCTGAAGGAGGGCATAAGTAGAAGGATGAACAGTCACCAAAATTCCCCCAAAGTTGGCACACATACTTGGAAAGTTCCCCAAGCCACAGATAAGATGAGGCTCAGCAGGAACCTACAGATCCCTGAGGGGATGATGGCTTTGGAAATGTCCTACTTCTAGAACATCCCTGAGGTGTCTTTTTTCGCCAACCAGGGTCATGAGTTCACTTGACCCCAGGCTCTAGCAGAGCTAACTCACGTCAGACATGGCTCTGAGACCACCAGGAGAAGCCATGTGTCTGTGACACTGAAAGGAAACCAGGGCCAGAGCAGCGGCCACAGGATGGCTTTGTTCCCATGACTGGCAATGTCTATATTTCCTCTGTGTGGCTGTGTATGTGTGGGTGTGCAGCTATGTCCAACTCTTTAGGACGCAAGGACTGTAGCGCACCAGGCTCCTCTGTCCCTGGGATTTTCCAACCAAGATTACTGGAGTGGGCTGCCAGAAGCTTGATCCAGGGGGACGTTAGAAGTTCTGTGGTAAAGAATCCATCTGCCTGTCAATGCAGGAGACACAGGAGACTCGGGTTTGATCCCTGGGTTGGGAAAATCCCCTGGAGGAGAACATGGCAACCCACTCCAGTACTCTTGCCTGGAGAATGCCATGGACAGAGGAGCCTGGTGGGCTAGAGTCCATGGGGTCGCAAAAGAGTTGGACGTGACTAAGCAACTAAATAACAACAACAACCTATTGCATTGGCATATCTTTCTAATTTCCAGCCAAGACGGTTTTAATTTTTGCAGCTTTATAAATTAATGTCTTTTTTAGACACTTGGCATATACTCCACTTGTGCGTGGACTGCAGAATAGGGCGATGCTGCTTTTCTTTGTCTAGATAATATATCTCAACACTTGTTTGTCTTAGTGTTACCTTGACATAACAGTCATTTAAAACCCCCAGCTTTTCACACATGGACTGTAGCTGTGCCAGGTTCCCTTAAGTTGTGAGATTAAAAAGACAAACATTGCAGGACAATATGTTCTCTGATACTAAATCACCTCCTCTTAATTCTGGCTGATGACTTGATGGTTTAATGTTGAAGTAAGTGTAGGGCATTGACTATTTTCTTCAGCTTTGTCTCACTTAAAAATTAAATGAATATGCTTTTAAATGGTAGTGAAATTATAAGATAACAATGGAATAGAACGTATAAAACCCAAGGAAGAGGCATGCTTATGGCAGTATAGGTTAGCATTTATATTCCTCTTAGATCAGCCTATTAAAATTAGAACTTTCAACTATTTTTCAGTCAATTTATACTCACGGATATATAATTTATATCTTCTATTCCATTTTATCTGTAAGAGTCAGAAACTTAGAGGTTTAGATAAAATCATATATATTCTTTGGCATTGCTTTCATCTATTCAAGATAATCTATCATGAAAATAAAATGAAATTAATTCAGTATTAACAGTGTTCATGAGACATTCTTATTCCTCCCATTTTGTTGGTTTTTAGTATTCAAACTACTTTTAGTTAATAACAGTCCTAAAATTTTCTAAGATATTTACTTCAGGTTTCTGTTCTAGCACCCATTTGCCTTTCCTACAATCTTGAAACCACCACATAAATGCATTTTATTTCCATTATTATTTTAAGATTAATATTAACAGTTCTGTTCTTATATACCAAGCCAATTTTTGGTGTCCTAAAATGGAAATTATGCCAACTTGGAACATTGCTTCTATTTAATGTCATCATTAGCTTCTCTTCTTTTTTTAAAATAAGTTCACAATATATTTATTAATTTAAAAAAACCCTAATACTTATTGACGATCTATTATGTGTTCAGTAGTGTTTTAAGTACTTCCATCTTAAAAAAAAAAAAAAAAACTGAAGGAAAAGGATTCTGTAATTTAGTCACGATCACCTAATAATCGGTGGAGTAAAGACATACATTCAAGCATTTGCCATATAGCCCATGTCCTAAAGCCCTATACTGAATGCTTTCTTACAAGCATAAAGTCAGTCCTGTGATCACTCACACTGTATCTGTTTTACCAGATGTTCAGTTCCGCTTGTCTTGATTAATTTATATTCAGTAAAAATAATGTCATTTGAAAATGGTTTTGTCGTGTTTACATTTGACTCACTGTATAATATAGCAACTATCCTTAACGGATAAAGAAGATGTGGTACATATATTCAATGGAATATTGCTCAGCCTAAAAAAAGAGTGAAATTGGGTCATTTGTATAGATGTAGATAGTTTTAGAGTCTGTTATTCAGAGGGAAATAAATCAGAAAGAGAAAAATTATTGTGTATTAATGCCTCTATGTGCAATGTAAAAATATGGTACAAAATGACCATTAGTTTCTTACTATTGGCTCAGCCAACTGGTACTTAGGACTCAAGATACACATCACTAACTCTTTGAGTCCAAGAAAATGAAGATTAGGAGGCAAGTTTAGCTTCCTTTCTGTAGTCTACCAATTTTTACCTACTTTGATTAACCTCTTCTCTATGTACTTGGAACTAAAAATAATCTTTACATGTAAGAATTAAAGATTTTAAAATTAAAAAAATAAATAACTAAAGAAAATAAAAATAAAAAATAAACAATAATGAACTAGATAAAAAAATAAAAATAAATAATAAAAATAGTCTTTAATTTCTTTTGATTACTTTTGGCATATAAAAAAATATCAGCTCTGTACCTTTCTAATGTTTTTCTAAAAGGTTTTCCTCAGAATGTTTAATCACCCTTTGTAACACTATTACATTAACAGCTATTATCAGAACTCTGCTTAGAAGGAGAACCATAATTTTTGAGGAGAAAACACTGTAACAAAGCCTTGAGTATTGAATGTGAGGCAGAGGATTCTAATCTTTTGCAGAAATTTTCTCTCTAACGTTTGGTGGTAACTCTGGGTTAATTCCCAAACAGATGAAAAACAAAAAGATAGTTTAATAAAGTATCAAACCAGTCAATCCTAAAGGAAATCAGTCCTGAATATTCATCGGAAGGACTGATGCTGAAGCTGAAGCTGAAGCTCAATACTTTGGCCACCTGATGTGAAGAACTGACTCATTGGAAAAGACCCTGATGCTGGGAAAGACTGAAGACAGGAGGAGAAGGGGACGACAGAGGATGAGATGGTTCGATGACATCACTGACTTGATGGATGTGAGTTTGAGGAAGCTCTGGGAGTTGGTGTTGGACAGGGAAGCCTGGCATGCTGCAGTCCTCGGGGTCGCAGAGTCAGACCCCACTCAGCCACTGAACTGAACTGAACTGAAGGACCTTCAAGAAGAGTTCACAATATAACTTCACCACAAAGCACAGAAGTTTTCAGACAGTCCCTCGACTCATACGTCATAAAACTGAGAAGTCTAAAGAAAGTCTATCTATATTTTCAACTGACATATCCTATCTAAGTTATATTGGTTATATAATTAAAAAAAAAACATGTACAAAAATCTTGAGGAACTATGCTCATTGTTTCTTTAAGTCACTTAGAAAGTATCTAAACATTAATTCCTCATCTCTTCTTTTTAAAACAAATGCCACTAATCGTGCTTTAATTATACATCTCTGGGTCTTCACAAGGATAAAGTGCTTCTTGTTCTGAAATTTTTCTTCGGATACTCAAAAGCTCTGGGTGTTTGTAGTTTCAAAAACTGTGTCTCAATAATTAGGAGAGTGAGTAGTTCTCGTTTTATAGTTTAAAAAATAAAAATAAAAATTCAGCCACTTGACAATAGAAAAATATAATCAAGTAGCTTAACTCTTCAGCAAACAGGTACTTGTGGTCACAGAAAGCTGTGTGCTAGAACACTTTAAAAAGAGGATCCTAGAAGGGTCTCACCTGTTCAGTCATCTACTTGTCTGATGTGAGCGCTGAATGTCATATCATTTCATCAAGAGTTTATGTATAAATTTGTGGACCATTATGTATTTGCAAGAGGTTTCATAGGACAAATTGTTACAGCGTGGCCTGTAACTATTTCTTTGACTTCTATTGAAATATCTAATTCAAACAGTATTCACAGTGCTGGGGAAAACATGTCAAAATGTTTAAGAAGAAAAATACATTTCTGAAATCAAATTCACATGAACATCTTAACATTTTATATGGTCTCTGTACTGCCTGTATACAAATAGGTAGAAATACAATGTTTGATTTTCCAAACTGTTAATAGTATAGTTTCCGTTTGCAACAAAATGTGTCTGTACCATACTGTGCGTGCGTGCTCAGTTGCTTCAGTCATGTCCAACTCTGTGTGACCCCATGGACTGCAGCCCACCAGACTCCTCTGTCCATGGAATTTCCTAGGTAAGAATACTAGAGTGGGTTGCCATTTCCTACTCCAGGGGGTCTTCCCAACATCGAGCATGCAGCGTCTCCTGAGTCTTCTGCACTGCAGGCAGATTCTCTACTGCTGATGCACCTGGGAAGCCTGCTGCTGTGCTACATCAAGTAACACCAGGTAAGATAAATGACACCCATGGATAGGTTTCAGTTCAGTTCAGTCACTCAGTCATGTCTGACTCTTGGCGACCCCATGGACTGCAGCATGCCAGGCCTCCCTGTCCATCACCAACTCCCGCAGTTTTACCCAAACTCATGTCCATTGAGTTGGTGATGGTTTACAGACAACAAAAATGATCTTG